>NC_092465.1:38515437-38615437 GCF_047495875.1 Pithys albifrons albifrons
TTAATCCATCAGCAGGGGATCATGTCCTCTTGGACACCCAGGAGTGCTGGATAATGAAGCATTGGGCAAGAGGAGGCACAATCATTCTGTCACAGCACTGCAAAAAGCCCTAAAGGAACATCACCCACAAACCCAGGCAGCATCAGTGGTGGTTTCCTCCATGGACTCACCTTCCCTCTCTGATTCTGTAGCCACCAGAGGAGACAGGAGGTGGGAGACCCCTGGGAACCCAAAATGCAGGGTCTGAAGCTGAAGGTTGAGGTGTGTGGCTGCTCAGCTACTGCACGACAGTCTGAGGTGTTTAACCTCAGTCTGCACATCTGATGGTCTCCAAAAAGCACTGAAGACTGAGTCCTCTGTCTCTCTCTGAGACCCTCTTTGCTCCCAAGTGCTCAAAAATAAGCATATCTGATGAGAAGAGACACCCCACTGCCAAAATAGGGATGGGCTGCTTCTCCCACCCCGCCCTCTCTCCCAGCCACTGTGTTGGGAACAGCAGACAGTGACAAATTTCAACACCAAAAGCCAAATCTGACACGACTGGCAGCCTTCCATTGGGAACCAGCTGTGCCCAAAACACTGAAATCATCATCTTCTCCTTCTACAGGCGCCTTGGGAACCAGCGTAAGTTGGGATGTTCTGCCTGTTTAAGGCCATTGATAAACTAGAGATCGATGGCTCTGCAGTGACAATGAAAGGGAGACAGTGATATGCTGGTGGTGTTGCTTTGTCAGCAAGGAAAGAGGGAAGATGAGCCAGGAAGCAAAGGAGGAGCCTCTGGACTGGGGGGAATGGGAGATCTCAGTGTGTTCTGCCATGGATTCTCAGGTTACTTCTAAATTTTGTTCAATTCATCAGCCCCAAAATCAGTCTTCCCACCTTCCTTAGTTAAAAGGTGACATTATGAGAGAAGGAGTTGTTTTTATTGTTTCTGGAAGCTCCCAGTGCTGGGGCTTTGCTCTCAGCCTGGTCTCGCAGCTCCCACACGCACTGCACATCCATCATTCCATCAGGAAGGATTTACGACTGGATGAGCTAAGGGGTGAGGCAAGATTTCAAAGTCAAGTGTGCTCTCCTCTGCAGGCTTCCTCCTCTGCCCTGGAGTGTGCCTCTGCCTGCCTTAATTTTCCTCCAGCCTTTTGTGTGCTTGAGTATGACAATAACCAGCCAACGTGATGTCTACAATTACAAGAATGCAGCAATTGCACGGGTGTGGATGCAGTTCCCCAAAAATAGTCACTGCTGCAGAGATTCTCATCTCCCTCCCCTCTGGCTGATCCTCTGGGGCTATCATTCGTTTGGGTTCCCTTGTCATATAAGCACTGATTTTCCCTGGGTTGCAGACCTGCCAGGGAGAGGGTAGAGATAGGCGAGACCTTGAGGCACAGCTCTAACACACAGCTGTGTAATCAGCTGAGACATCCTTAATTTGTGGCCAACTTCCTTCCCTACAAGGAGATTTTATCCATGCCCTGCTGCTTGTAAGCCAGGAGAATTATGTTCATCCTTAATTTAAAGTCTGAGCCCTCTAGGTTTAAAAAGATCCTTGTAGAAACACCAAGTATTTTCCAATCCCTTTATTCTTTGTTGTGATTCTAAATCTTGTTCCTTTTCCACCAGAGAACAAATACACAGGGGAAGATCTCCCAAGAGCCAAAGCCTCATTGGGATCTTAAAAGCAAATCAAGTTTTTCACAAGGTAAGAGAAATATCAGCAGGTTCTTCACAGGATCCTGGGGATGGGGAGGTTGACCCCAGCCCTTTGGGTATCCTCCCCCTAGTGTGCTCTGGCAAGGAGCTGCTGAGTGAATCAAAGCTGAAATGAAATGTAAAATAATTAAATTTGTGAATTAAATGCAGGAGGGCAATGGGGCGATTTGCCTCTTCTTCCTTTATCTCCACACCACACACAATCCATCTGCAGGGTTCGGAGCCACAGGGCCAGCACAGCACAGGACGGGGCTCAGCATTTGCCACAGGTCCTGCTGAGGACTCAGAGCAGTGTTGGCTGAAATACATCCCTGGCCATCAGCAGGGCTCCCATCGGGGTGGGCACAGCCCATTCCTTCATGCACTCACTGGGTCTGGATTTCTTTTCCCTGGATAACATCCTACAGTTCATCACAGGCAGTGATGCTGGCTCCAGCATGTGCACTGGGACCCTGCTTGTCCCCAGCTGCTCCTGGGGAATTGCTGCATGTTCAGGTTGTCTGAAAACAGGGGTGGACATTTCATGGCACAGCACTGCTCTGCCCAGATGGGAAGGTCATCGTGCCCCCTCCTTCACCTTCCTCCCATGGGCAGGGGCAGGATGCAGTGGAGGTGCCAAGGCACAAGCCCTTGGCTGGGGGCTACAGAATTGCTGCCACTTTGGTTTAAAGACCCAGCCAAAGGTGCACCTCTGATGCAGCTGGTCAGAACTGTGAGGGTTTTCCTGAAATTTCACCAGGCAGGTGTGGGAAGCCAAGGCCTGGAGTGTTTTTCAGGTAGGGGATTGTCCACAGAGAAGGTGGAGAATTGAACCTGCTGAGCAGAGGACATTGTGCAATTATTTCAGTTCTTGGAGCTTCTAAAATTGGATGACCCTCTGAAAAATGCAGCGTGGCGTGTCCGGCAGTGTTTGAACCATAAAATAGATGAGAATTAGTTTTCCATTTGAGCAATAGACATAATTAATGAGAAGGTGTTTATGAGGTTTGTGACACATGTTTTGTAGCTGCACGTAAAGAAGCTGGTTAAAAGTTCTCCAGGTGAAATTAGGGAAGGTTTTTCTGCCAGAAAGTTATTGCTGGGGACAGTGGGAACACAGTTACAGAGCCAGGCTTGGGCCAAGAGGGACATCTGTACTCTGGATCAAACAGAGCAGCTCTTCCTGCCAAGGTGGGAGGGGAAAGGAACTCGTCAGCAACATCAAAGCATCTGGCTGAGGGGATGTCAGCTGTTTTGTTTTCAGGAGGCAGTGCTCTTTCTCTGGGATGAAAAGAATTCAGTATCATATTTACGGATTTGTGGCAAAATGAAACACAAGAATAGAAACAAAAAGGCTTTTTCCATATCAAGATGAGACATTTCAGTGCTGGGGAAACCTCGGTTCTGTTGGTGAAAAATATCAACAACTCACTGAAGGGAAGTTCTGGCCAGGTGGGGGTTGGTCTCTTCTCCCAGGCACTCAGCAATAGGACAAGGGGGCACGATGGGCTCAAGCTCTGCCAGGGGAAATTTAACTTGGAGAGCAGAAAAAAATTCTCTGCAGAGAGAGTGCTCAGGGATTGGAATGGGCTGCCCAGAGAGGGGGTGGATTCCCCATCCCTGGAGGTTTTTCAACTGAGCTTGGCCGTGGCACTGAGTGCCATGATCTGGTAAAGGGACTGGAGTTGGACCAAGGGTTGGACTTGATGATCTCGGAGGTCTTTCCAACCCAATCCATTCTATGATTCTCTGATTCTATAAGTGAGACAGGCAGACTGACAGGAGTCTCCTGTGGGCTTTTTCTCTCAGAATAAATTGATTTTTCTTTTCATAAGTTTCAGAGTGATGCATCCCCTTGGAAAAAAAAAAAAAGCACATCTCCCTGGAACTAGTCCCAGGGCTGCAGTGAAACCCCAGTGACTGAGTGAGGAGAATGGCTGTGCACCCACATCGCCGCAGGAAGGCAAGGACATGGTATGGGCTGGGAGTGCTGGCAGTGGAGGAGCACGTGGAGGTGTCAGACGCACTCAAGTGAGCACCTTGCTGTATCCCAAGGGCAGGAATTATCTCCTGCCATTGGTGAGGTTAGGGCTTAGCTTGATGGCCTCTTTGGAAAAGCAGAGACCTGAGAGCTGTTTTGCCACTGCAGAGGCACAAAGCTGGGGATAGGGCAGAGCCAACTGGGGCAAGACTTCAGGAGAGCAGGCGTGGAGGGATGTAAGGATCTTACATTCTCCTTTTCTGCATTAAGGTCAGTGTTTGAAGGTCTATTAATCCAGCATCCTGCTATGTAGTTTAAATCCACATGGCCTGTAGGTTTGGGGAACAAGTTGGGAAGACCCCAGGGCACTTTGGCATTCCCTAAAGCCTATGGACTTAGTGAGTGGGCTGGTAGGGATGGTGGACAGTGTCTGATTCTCTGTGCCTGGTGTTTAAATTCATGTTTGGACTAAGGCTCAGTAACCCAAAGGGCAATAAGACCAATTTCTTGCTGCATGGTTTAGGGACATTGGAGATTCACTGTCAGATGGGGAATACAAGAGTGTTGGAACAGGGAGTCAAAGGCAGCTGAATCCAGTGTGCCAGAGGCTGGGAGACTGGTGCCATCTGCAGCCTATGCCTGGCTGGTGTTTTCTTTCCCTGCAGGTGTTTGGTTTCAGCTGTAGCTGGAGGATAATCAGTCAAATATCATCTGTGCATTGCCCAGGAGAACAGCCTGAGCAGTGGAGATCTCCAAGTTTGGAAGAGGGCAGGTGACTGAAGCCCAGGACATCATCCCTTCCTGTCTACAGCCATGCTTTCACCAAAACACAGGCAAAATTAGGGTATCTAAGCCCCCAAAAGGCCAGGTTATGGAAACATGGGATTTTGGTGCTTGTGTGGTATTTTCTCTTGGTGCAGGGACCACCCCAGCAGGACTAAGCAGCAGGTGCCCCAAATGAAACACTTGGGACACAAGCCCAGTAACTCCAACCCATGCTTTGATTCAGCAAACTGCTTCAAGGTGGTGCCTGGGAACGTTCCACTGATTTCTCTTCAAATTAGGAGGGGCTTCAAGGCTGTGCTAATGAGCAAGGACCCACGACTGCTGTGGGCAGTCCCGTGGTGTAATGGAGAGCACTCCAGACTCCAAATCCCAAGGACCTGAGTTTGAGTCTCAGTGGGGACCGTCCCCTGGCAGTTCAATCCCTCCCTGCCATCCCATCCTGTCAGATCTCGGATGCTCAGCAGGGTCAGCCCCGGTCAGTACCAGGGGCTGTGACAGTCCCAAGGACTTCACTGTCACTGTCCGAGCTCGCTCAGCTGTGGCAAATGGACCTTGGGACTTAAACAGTGGGGCCAATTTTGTGCACGCTGTGCCTCACCTGAAAAATCCACTGTACAGGCTGTAAGGGCATGTGGGGAGAGCCCTGCCCAAATCTTCGTTCATGAAGTTTGGCCATCCAATACAATACAACTGCTGTGCAAAGCATAAACTGAGTGCTTCTATAGTGAACCATGACTCATGGCTTCAGCTGCGTGGAATTAGCCTTACTCTCATGTGTAGAGGAGTAAAATCCTGCCCCTAGTCAGGGCAGATTGTCTACTCCAGAAATGCCAGTGCTCTGTGTTCCTAAAGTTGGTGGAGTGTGTTCTATTTCTGCAATGTTCCCTTTCTGCTGGACAACAGAAGGGGGCGACTGGAGCGCGGTGGGTAAGGGCGTGGCTGCCACGGCTCTGCATCCTGTTCTGCTGTCTTAGAGCATCAAAACTAGCGTGGCCAGCAGGCCCAGGGCAGTGACCCTTCCCCTGGACTCTGCCTTGGGGAGGCCACACCTTGACTGTTGTGTTCAGTTCTGGGCCCCTCAGTTGAGGCAAGAGATTGAGGGGCTGGAGTGGGGCCAGAGAAGAGCAAGGAGGCTGGAGAAGGGACTGGAGCACAAGTGCTGTGGGGAGAGGCTGAGGGAGCTGGGGGTGTTTAGCCTGGAGAAGAGGAGGCTCAGAGGTGACCTCAGCACTGTCTGGAACTGCCTGAAGGGAAGTTCTGGCCAGGTGGGGGTTGGTCTCTTCTCCCAGGCACTCAGCAATAGGACAAGGGGGCACGATGGGCTCAAGCTCTGCCAGGGGAAATTGAAGTTGGAGAGCAGAAAAAACTTGTTTGCAGAGAGAGTGCTCAGGCATTGGAATGGGCTGCCCAGAGAGGGGGTGGATTCCCCATCCCTGGAGGTTTTTCAGCTGAGCTTGGCCGTGGCACTGAGTGCCATGATCTGGTAAAGGGACTGGAGTTGGCCCAAGGGTTGGACTTGATGATCTCAGAGGTCTTTTCCAACGCCAGCGATTCTATGATTCTGGGCTCTGTATGTCCTTCCCGAGACGTGGGGGCTGCTGAGCCATCCCGGGATCCGTGGGCGTTTTGAAAGCTGGCAGTAACGGCAGGGCTGTGTAAAGGCTGAGGCGCTGGGGCTCCAGGATGGCGGCAGGATGAGCCTCTGGAAGCTGCCCTCTGGATTGTACCCCCGACTCCGCTCGGCTGGGCAGGGACGAGCAGCCGGGGCGGGCGGTTCGCACCGGGGGCGGTGCCGGCCATCCCCCGCCTTCCTTCCCCTCGGTGCCGGGCCGAGCTCCGCACTGGGAGGCGCCGGGAGCTGCGGGGCTGCCGGCGGTAAGGGCGGCGGACGTGCGGGAGGGGTGCGGGGACACGGGAAAGCAGCTGGAGCATCCCTCCAGAAAGGGCTTTGGAGCGCCGCTGTGCCCTGCCGGGAGTGCGCTGGCTGAGCATCAATTCCTGCACCGCAAGACAAGAACCCTCGGTTGGGCGATGCATTTGCGTGTCGCTCGATAACTCCGCAACTCTCGCATCGTGTGTGGGCACACGAGAGGGTGTTGTAACCCGACAGACGGGGCGGGGAGCCCTTCGCGCAGGTTCTTGGGGTCTGTCACCAGCGCAGGGAGCTGTCGCTGTGCCGCACAGCGCCTGCTCGGGCACCGAGGCAAACAGGATACGGGCGGGAGCCTTCCGGTGCTGCGGGATGGGATGGGATGGGATGGGATGGGATGGGATGGGATGGGATGGGATGGGATGGGATGGGGCTGCGTGAGGGGGATGCGGGACCAGAGGCTGGAGCATCCTGGGGGGGCAGAAAGGGAACGGCGTGTGCGGGGTCCGTGAGAGACAACAAAATACCGGGTGGTGCAGAAAGCGCAGAGGCGAGTTGTGATTGCGGTGTTCATACTAAAAGTTGGTTTTCCTTAATAAAAGAAACAACTTCCCCCTAAAAAGCAAAGAAACAAGCAAACAAAAAACCTCCCAACTGTTCTACCGTAATGGTGATATATTTCAGAAAACACCCAGGAGGGTGGGGGAAGCAAAAGAAACAGGGAGTGCTTAAAAACCTGGAAAGCTTTTCCGGGTTGGGCGCTGCTGGTTTGCTCCTGGATCAGCTCCCAGTGGGAGGGATTCTCAGAGAGCAGGTTCACGCTCCCTTGTCGGAGCCTTATGGGCAAAGTCCTCCCGGGGCCCCTGCCAGGACTGGAGGCTTCAGTGCCCGCGGTCACAGGCTAAGGAGGCAGCAGGAGTTTGATCCCGTGGTGGCAAACCTGGCTTCATCCTCCTCCCAGGTGCCAGGTTATCCAAGCATGAGCACCCAGATGTTCGAGGGGAAAGGCCATGCAGCCGTCTACCAGAAGTACAGGTTTGCACCAGGCAAAGAGCTGCAGCAAACCATCCTTGCCTACCTGCAGGAGAAGGTGAGTGGGTAATGCCCGGGCGGGAGGAAAAATCCAGGATATCTTTATTTGTGGGTGGTGGTATTTACCTTGCTGGGAGTGTTACCTGGGTCGGTGCCACAGGAAATGATAAATCAGCAGGGCTTGAGGCAAGGTGGGGGCACAGGAGAAGCTTTCCACAGGTTCTGCCATGCCAAGGCCATCACTGAGGGGATGCTGGGGGAAGCAGGGGGGCAAAAGCACAGAAATTGTGTGGCTGCCCACTGAGACACATCCCTTTCTCCCTGCAGAAAGCAATCCCTGCTGAGCTGGTAGTGGATGTTGGCTGTGGGTCCGGACAAGGCACCCACTTCCTTGCAGAGCACTTCAAGAAGGTGGTGGGGACGGACATCAGCGAAGCACAGATCCAGGAGGCCAGGGACACCCTCTCCATGCCCAATGTCTCCTACCTGTGAGTGTCGGGGGAGCAAGCTCAGCCGACGGCAAAATTCGGGTCCTCACATGGAGATGGTGCTTTGTGAGTATGGTTGTCAGAGCCAGCTGGCACCAAAGAAAACCCCGTTTGATGGAATTCCTGAGGTGAACAGGCATTATCCTAGACTTCCATTAGCCATGGTCTTGCATCCCGCATCAATTCCAAAAAATACCCACTGACTTCATGTCCTACCCTCTAAGTCCCACATCCCACATGGCTTTCTCTCCTTCCCCCTTGCAGGGTGTGCCCTGCAGAGGAGCTGCCATTCCAGGACGCCTCTGTGGATGTCCTGACCTCGTTCACGGCCGCACACTGGTTTGACATTGAGAAGTTCATGAGGGAGGTGAGCCGGGTGGTGAGGCCGGGCGGCTGCGTGGCCATCAGCACCTACACCGTGGACATGAGCCTGCGCTACGGAGACTGCTCTGAAAGGCTCACCAAAATCTTCAGGGAGGTGAGGGCGGGGAACCCAAACCTCAGGGCTTCCCCTCCTGGTCTGGGTGGCGGGAAATGGGTAGGAGTACTGGGATACAGAGAGGAAGCAATGGGATTGAGGGGGTATGGCTGGAGGAATCCTAATGCACAGTGGGGCAGAGGGATGGTTAAACACACAGACAAGGCTGAGATGGGATTTAGGGGCTCCCTGACTGGGTGAGGAGGAAAGGGACACTAGGATTGATAGGGCAGACTCTGGTGGGGTGAGAAGGGCACCAGAGCAGATCTGGGGGCTGGTGGTGTCCTCTTGTTGATCACAAAGAATGACAATTATAAACTGCGTGGAAAAAGTCCTTTGTTAGTAATCTTTCTTGACAAAGGATGATTGAAAAACTGTATAAAAGGAATATTTCCACTATCAGTAAGAGTAGGGAGGAAGACAGAACCCTTATAGCTATAATAAAATGGCACCCTTAAATTCTGGGCACTAAGCAAGATTTTTGGTGTGTTTTGATGCAATGATTATTAAAAAAAAAAAAAAAAGACATGTATGAGTGCATCAGATCTAGGTCCAAACCTGAGTTAAGTGGAAACTGAGAACTACAAGTTGGTTTGTGTTTGATTTCAATACACTGTCTTTACAGTGCTGGGACAGGATTTTAAAATACTCACATAATAGACTAAAATTAGTCTTGGAAAACTACAAAGAGATCTTCGAGGCCTTGCCGTTCCCTGACAAGAAGAGGTGAGCAGAACCCCCTGGGTGCAGCACCAGGAGTGAGTGGAGGGGGTGTCTCTGCTCCTCTATGGGGCTGCTCTGCCTCCAGCCCCACGAGGACACAAGGGAGTGGAGTTTGCCAGAACCCCAGCCCAGGGGTCAGCAACCCCCTGTGCATGGAGGCAGAGCCCTGTGGCTGCATTCCCACTGCTCCTGGCTGTAATGCAGCTCTGCACTGGGCCAGCAGGTGTGGTCTGAGGGCTGTGGGGACCCTTCCTGCCACAGGCAGCATTGGGTTAGACTCTCTAGGTGGTGGTTTACCACAATTTGAGGTTTCTGGGCAATTCACTTTGTGGATGAAGGGGAAAATAGTGAGACAGCAAACATGCCTGAGGCCCCTGGGGAGCCAGTGCCTGCCTCCCACCACCAGGGGCTGGCTCTGCAGGTAAAAAGGATGCAGTGGTGGTGTGAAGGTGTTGGTGTCCTGGGTGCTGGAGGGGATGGGGCTCTGCGGTAAGGCCTGTACTAAAAAGTCTGTGACTTGAGCATCCCATGTGAAATGGTCTCTGGGACCATCTCCTCTTCTGTAGTGCTTCAGTCAGGGCTCCTGACACACCACATGCCACAACTGGATGTTGTTTCCATCTGCTGGACCTTTGATGGTGTCAGATATTTTATTCATGGTGTCACTGACATTCACCATGTTGTCCATGTTCCTCTGCCTTTGAGATTTAACTTGTCAATGCTCATTTCTTCCCCACCTCTCTTGTAGAATCACTGACATCTATGACAAAATTCCCATGACTGTTGAGGGTGTGGTTGGTTACATGGAGTCTGCCTCTCCATATCAAACCTTTATGAAGAACGACCCTGAAGCTGCAAAATCCCTCCTCCAAGAGACTGAAAAGAGGTGAGGAAAGCACTTGGGAAAACAAGCAGGATGTGGAGGACCTGGCTTAAACAGTGCACAAAGAGTGAGGTTATGGAGACCCCTTCAAAGCTAGAAGTGAGCTGGCCAGGGATATGCTCCCTCCTTCCCCCAGGTGTGGGTGGGTGTCTGTCAAGGGTTAAACAGCAGGTCCTTCACTATTAAGTCTATGAAGCTGTGTGGTCTGCTTGCACTGATGTATCCATGGAAATCTTGTGTCAGAGGTATCTGGAGTTTCTTTATCTCAGTTTGGATTAGCATAGGGCATGAAAAATATCGGTGGTTGCACCTTCACCAATCTGTTTTAACCTTCAACAAGAGCCTTCTGGGAAGGGGAGACATCCCAGTGCCTGCTCAATTATTCACTGACCAGAACAACCCTTGTGCAGCTGCTGGAAGCATCTGCCATCCAGGCCTTTGTGCTGTGGGTGGAAGAGACCTGTCTCTGGTTGTGGGTGTCAGGGGGGAGCTGGCTGGACAGGATGAGACCCTTCCTCTGCTTCTCGTTTCAGGATGCTGGAGACAATGGGAGTTTCTTCTCGTGAAACCCCAGTGGAGTTCTGGGTGAGGCATGTCTGTGTGCTGGGGTGCAAGGGACAGTGAGAGAGGAAACCCTTCTGATCTGGTGTTAGAATGGAAGGAAAAAATGGATTGTCTCCTAATACCCTACTTGTAGCTGCTCTTATTCTTCCGGAAGATTGATGGTGATTTCGGTGATTAAAATTTTGGTCTTCTGTGGAAAGCAGAGGGGGTTTTATGCCCCTTGGGTTCCTGCCCACCTTGGTCCTGCAGTTTGCCTGGTGCTGTCCCCCCAGCACTGGAAGGGTCTTGTTTTGGACTGGTGGGGCTTGGATTACACGTGGGGAAGAGAATCACAGTAATAGCTGAGAAACTTGCTGCATTTCTTACACAATTAATAATAATTAAAAAAAATTATGAGAAAATGTTGTGGATGGTTTCTTCTTTTTAAGAGAGGCTGTGGAGCACATGCTGGAGTGGAAATGACTGTGCTACATAGACTTTGAGTGTCCTGAGGCTCTGAGTGCCTCTCTGCTCTGGGGGAGAGGAGGGCTTTGGATAGGAAGGGCCATTTGCCCCTTTCCATGCCCAGGCTAAGCAAGGAGCTGTGTGCTGTCTTTGAAGGCTGACCTGGAAAGGGGCTGTTCTCGCCCACGATGTGCCCCCATCACTGGTGCTTTGCTGGTTGGTGCAGGTGTGTCAGCAGCTTACCTACCCCAGGAGTGCTTTGCCCTTGTGAGCCCCTCACCCTCAGCACAGCCTGGGAGCCTGCCCGGGATCACTGCCACAGGGAGCAGGTTTGTGCCCACTATCAGCCACCCACGCTGCCAAGGGAAGGTTTAGAGGCTGCGTTTTGGGGAAGGGCAGAGGGAGATGTGAGGGCTCAGAGCAGGCACAGCCCAGCACGGGCCCCTCCTGTTTGCTTTCTGCATATTTGAAGTCAAGGCACAGCCCCTGTAAGGACTGTTCCCTTTCCTGTAATTTGTGCCCATGGCAAGAAGGCTGCCCTGACACCACGGCAAAGGCAATGCCCTCACTCTGTTCTGCCTTTCCTAACAATGCTCTGAGGTAAAGTGACGCCTCTGCTCCCTGTCCCAGAGAGAGCACACCCAGAGAGGGGGTTAGAGGGGCTGGAGTTGCTTCCACTGTGATCCTCAGCTCTCAGATATGGTCCTGACTGAGCCCCTTCAACCTGGCAAAGGTGCTGAACCCGGGGCATATCTTCACTGGGGTCAGCTTGCCCAGGGTGGGGAGCAAAGTCTTTGCCTTCAGTTGGTGGTCTCCTGGAGGGTGGTGAGGTCCCAGGAGGACAGCTAGGGGGCAGGAAGCCCATCATGGGTGTGAGGCTGGTCTGTGTCCATGGCCATGTGCTAGAGCAGTGATGCTGGATCAAGCCCTGCTGCTGTCACCTGGTGCAGGTTGGGTTTGGGACAGCAGCAGCCATTGGCAGGTGAGGATGGGGTTGGTGGCTTGTCATCTCCTGAGGCAGCAAAGAGGTCTCTCTCTTCCTGGGATGGCAGCAAGTGCCACTACTGGAGTGCCAGTGGCCTGTCTGGCTGCCTGGGCTGGGGCAGCCCCAGCTCTGCTGGCAGGGCTTGTCCTGGCGAGGGGCAGCCCCAGCTCTGCTGGCAGGGCTTGTCCTGGTGAGGGGCAGCCCCAGGTCTGCTGGCAGGGCTTGTCCTGGCGAGGGGCAGCCCCAGCTCTGCTGGCAGGGCTTGTCCTGGTGAGGGGCAGCCCCAGGTCTGCTGGCAGGGCTTGTCCTGGCGAGGGGCAGCCCCAGCTCTGCTGGCAGGGCTTGTCCTGGTGAGGGGCAGCCCCAGGTCTGCTGGCAGGGCTTGTCCTGGCGAGGGGCAGCCCCAGGTCTGCTGGCAGGGCTTATCCTGGTGGGGGGCAGCCCCAGGTCTGTTGGCAGGGCTTGTCCTGGTGAGGGGCAGCCCCAACTCTGCTGGCAGGGCTTGTCCCAGTGAGATGCATCTCCAGAGCCGTAGCAGGGCAGGGAGGGGTCCCCCAGGAGGGGACACCACATGTCCCTACAGTTCTGGCAAAAAGGCTCTGGGGAAAAAATGTTTGGGTTTCTTCCTCACTTTCAGTTTCAAGCAAGTTTTTTTAAGTCTGCTCAGTAATTACCTTTGTAATTTATAGCCCTTCCCTCTGCGCATTGCCAGGATCGTGCAGCGGTGACCAGCCATGATGTAACACCAGGGATTACATCACCAATGAGCTCAGGCATAGCATTGCTAGGGGAGCACAAACCACTGCAGTGGTGGCAGGCCATGTGCCAAGAGGTGCTGAAGGGTTCTGGGGTGTGTAGTGGACCCAGTGGCACTGTGGTGGCACCAATACCCTAGGCTGGTGGGGACAGGTCAGGTGCTGGCTGCCAAGAGGAGCCCACCTGGTGTCACCTGTCCTGGCATGATTAGGTCATGCACAGAGCTCCCACACATCACCTCGGGGTTTATTTTTAAAGGTGGCTTTTTGGGGGCACAGTTTTTGTCTTTTGTATCTTATTTCCCAGATCTACGACTTTAGCAGGAGCCACTTCCTCCCAGATAAGCTCACTGGCTACAAAAAGGGTCAGGAAGGAGCCATCTGGGCTCGTCCTTACCCACTCCACGGGCATGGCTTGTACCCAAGGCTTTCCCACGCTTGTGACACGTAGTGTCTGATGAGTCACCATGGAGCAATTGCCTCACCCAGTGCTGGTGCCAGCTCTATCCATGGCCGTGTTTCATTTTCCTTCTCGCACCTGGAACTTCCCATGCACCTGGAATTTCTTGCTCTGAGCAAGCTTGAATGGCTCCAGCACACTGGGCCATGTGAATCCAAGGGGGCTCCATCAATCACCACCCTCTGTGCCACACTCCTGGCATAGCACTGCCTGCACTCAGGGCTGGAGCGGTGACTGCACTGGGTCCCCAGTGTTCTGCAGGCCCCGCTGGGCACTGCGTGGTGTGCCCAGCCCATGCTGACTTTGGGGGACCCTGCACTGCCATGGCAGGAGCTGCCACTCACAGCGTTTAGAGGAGCTGTGGTGAATTCAGCCACGCCTTGCTGGCTGGACTGGGATATGGTGGAGCGTGGCATCATCATGTGAGATGCACACCAACAGCCAGGATGGCAAGATCCCAGCCTGTTGGGAAAAATTCCTCACTGGTGCTCGGCCAGACACCTGGGGTTTGGCTACAGCTGTGTGTGAGTGCAGCACACAAACCTGAGCAAGGCACCCAGGAGAGCTCCTCACCCTCCATCTCATCCACCCTGAGTGCCGGGGGCTGCGCGCACGGCCCGGCTTCACCTCCCAGGTTTCGCTTTTCTTTGGTGCCTCTGAATTTCCTTTTACGTGTGTGAAGAGATGAAGGTTTCACTTTACTTCTCCAAACAGAAATGACAGCTGAGACATAAAAGCCACGGTGATGGGGAACAGGAGCCAAAGCTGGTTCCCATGGGGATGTGATTCTGCTGTGACCACATGGGTGACCCAAGAGTGTCTCGGCAGGGATCTGTGGTGTGGGACAGTGGTTCATGGTGCATCACCCCTCTCTCTTGGGTGCCATGTTTCTCTTTTACATTTGCTGGGATTTTCTCTGAGGTGACATCTCTTCCAGCTGAGCTGTGCTTGGTTGGGCAACATACATGGAGTTATTTATGCTGGTTAGGCCTTCTATTTCACAGCTGTATCCATCGTGAACTTTGTTGCATTGAATAAAAATTATCTGTGTCTTTCTTTAATGGCGGAGAAAAGAAAGAGCCATTGTCCTGTTTACCAAGAGAGTGGGCAAAAACCCCAGGCCAAGGCTCATTACTGACCTTGACCAAACCTGGTGCCAGGGGGAAGGCTGGCACTGGATCCTGGCGCAGTGGCCATGTCTGTGACCAGAAAACCTGTGCCACCACCATGCTTTGCTGTCCTGGATCTTCTCCAAGCTGTATCTTCATCCAGGTTGGTCAAGGTGGAAATAGCCACTGTCCAATCCATGCTGCCCCTTTTTTCCTCTTCATTTCCATCACATCTCTGAGCAATCAGAGATGCTGTTGGAGCAGAGGAACAGCTCAAGAAGGGTTGGATGGACCTTGCGAGTCAGCAGCTGGTCCTGCTCTGCCTCTTCAGAAATGATCTGGACAAGGAGGGAGAGGGTACCATCAGTGTACCAAGTCCAGTGGTGACGCCAAACTGGGAGAAATGGATGACACAGCAGAGGTTCGTGCTGCTGTCCATAGGGACAGAGCTGGAGAAATGGGCTCATGGAAACCTCTTGAAGTTCAACAAGGCAAAGGACAAAGTCCTGAACCTGAGCAGGAACAGCACTGGGCACCAGGACATGCTGGGGGCTGCCCAGATAGAAAGCAACATGGCAGAAAAGGAGCTGGGGAGCCTGGTGGGCACCAGGTTGAACATGAGCCATGTCCTTGTGGCAAAGAAGGTGAGTGGTATCCGGGGCTGCACTGGGAGGAGCATTTCCAGCAGGATGAGGGAGGTGATCCTTCCCTTCTACTCAGTGCTGGTGAGGTCACCCCTGGAGTGCTGGGTCGTTTCGGGCTCCCCAGGGGCAGAGAGACATGGGACATACTGTACAGAGTCCAGTCAAGGTCATGAAGATGGTGGACAGGAACATCTCCTACGAGAAGAGGCTGAGAGAGAAGGCTTAGGGACTCTTGGTGGTGCCCAGCAGAAAACAGGTACAACCTGAAGCATGTGAAAGTGCATCTGAACACAAAAAAACACTCACAGAGAGGCTGCAGAGTCACCGTTCCATCCTTGGAGATATTTAAAACTGCACACAGTCCTGGGCAATGCATGCCAGCTGACCCTTCCAAAGCAAGGGTTGGACTGGATGATGGCCAGAGATTCCAGGCCATCCCCATGACCACATCCATGCCACTCTGCCCACCCATGGGTGTATCTTCCCACACGCTTGCTCAAGACTTGCTTGGACTCTTTGAAATCAGCAGTTTGTTTCCAAATATGAACATTAAAAATCAGGTCCTCCTGCACCACTGCTCCTCTGTGTGTGGTTACCCTGTGAGACAGTGCAAAGTGCATTTATGCCTGTTACTGCCTTATTCTCTTTGCTTTAAAAAGACCAGGTATTGCTCTAATTTTCTGTATTTCATGCTTGATGAACACATGAAACTAAAAGCCCAGTAGCAATCGCAGGATGTTACCTCAAGAGCAGGACAGTTCACTGAATGGGGGCACCATTCCAGCTGTCAGTAGAGGTGTGTCAATACACCATATTTGTGTTTCCACGCTAAACAGGGAGGAAAACACAGCCAGCTCCAGTGACTTGTAGGGTGGCAGCCCCTCTCACCTCTGCCAGTCTCCCCTCACAACTCTGTGTCCCACCTGGGAAACATTAGGTGGAAATGCTTCTGCTTACACCCTTTTCCCTGCTTGGGTGGCAAGCCTGGTCCCCCAGGACAATACAGGCATAGAGGTCCTGCCTGCAGCCTGCACTGTGCAGTGCCTGCTCCGTGCTGCTGCCTTCGCCCCCTCCCAGTGATGGCCATTCCCATGGGCAAACAGGCATGGGCTCTGCTGCCGCTCAGGAGGCATCGAAACCCTCCTGGCCACCCCGAGCCTGCTGTCCCCGTGGGGCTCCATGCGCGGGGGTCTCTCGCAGCTCTCAGCGTGGTGCGGGGCTGGGTCGTGCCCAGGGAACTTGCCAGCACCTCTGTGCCACCCGGGGTGGCAGCAGCGTCCCCCTGCTCAGCCCCCTCGGAGAGTGCGCGCTGGAGGCAGCCCGAGCATCCATCCCCCGCATTGCCGGTGCGCTCGCCCTGTCGAGGCGGAGCACAGAGCAGGGCAGGTAACGGAGCAGGACGGGATTCCGGACAGCACGGCTTTCGCTTTCCCGTTTCTAGCTAGAGCTGCCAGGCCGTGGGTTTTCCTGCCAACCTGAAAGCGCAATCACACCGAGCAGGTGGAATAAAAAGCCGGGGAGATGGGGCAGCAAAGCACCCACAACGACCAGAGCAAAGCCAAGATAGAAAAGCAAGCAAAGCAGCTCCTCGGGACAGCCACCAACCCAGCAACTCCCCAGCCGAGTGAGTCACCTGTGGCATCTGTCAGGCATCTTTGCATCAGGAATTTAGCGCATCCCGCCCGGAGTTCTCTGGTTCATCCTCTCTGGCATTTTGCACCGAAGCCTCCTTAACCCATCGCTCACCGCCGAGCTCTCGTCATCAAAATGCTGTGTCTCCGCCTCACCCCACTGCCTGTGCTGGTGCTGGTGGTCAGCCTGGGGGCTGCCTTTCCCCATGAAGGAACCCCAGGGAAGGGCTGCAGCCTGTTCAGGTACAAGCAAGTCATATTCCAAGAGAGGCATGCTGTGGAGGAGATGCAAAAGGCGTTTGTAAGTATTGCTGGCAATGGGGGCTGTGGGCTGATGGGGGGCAAGCCAGAGGAGATGCTGAATTCGAGACCTGAGCGATAAGGTGGATGTTTTTTGCAGCAGTTTGGGGAGAAAGAGGTTGTTTTCCGAGGGAGTTTGGGGACATGAACGATGCTGGGCCAAACTTTGTCCTGTTTTCAAAGCCCAAATGGCTGGCCGGGCTTGCACAACATCGCCAGAAGTCACAGTGACAGTATTTCAGTCCTCTCTCTTGGTTTGTGCCCGCAGCGCAGCAACAGGCGGCTGAACCGCAACTGCAACACCTCGCTCTTGGATCGGAACTGGACATCGGCACACCTGTCGGTAAGAGCGAGGTGATGCTGTGACAAGAGGGTACACCTCTCCTGTCAGCCAGTCCCACCCCCACCCGCACCCCAACCAGGTCTTCCAGACCCCCATCCTCCAGCTCTGGTGCTTTGGGTGCCTAAGCAGGACGCTGCTGCCCACAGGTGCCTGACCGAGTGTTGCTGGTGGAAGCCGAGCTGAACTTCACCATCGCCATGCTGCAGCTCCCCGCTCGCCCCAGCTTCGCCAAGACGCGCCAGCGGCTCCTGCACGTCCTCAGCACAGCCCGGAAGGATCTGCAGGGCTGCGTGAGTGCCCCCCAAGCGCCCCTGCCCCGTGCCAGCTCAGCGGCCCCGGTGCTGTGGCAGCGCCGCGGGGCATCACTGGTCCTTACCCAGCCGCTTTCCTTGCAGGTGTCTCCTTCGCATCAGCCCTCCGAGGAACTGAGGCAGTGGCTGCACAACCTGCAGGTGGCCATGGGAACAGTAACGCAGGTCAGCGGGGCCAGGGGGTTTCGGGGTGTCAGCGCCCGCACGGCTGCTCCCCAACTGCAGTGCTAACCCGTGGGGGCTAACTCAGCAGGTCTGCGGACCCCCTAATGTTTGAGGAATTGATATGAAGCAGGTCAGAGTGTATTCTTGAATGAAAGCAGTTTGCAGTGCGCCCTTAAAGGGGACGAAAGCACCTGCAGAATGCAGGAGACCTTTTAGCCTGTAGAATGCTTCCATATATGCTTGGCTGAGCTGACTGACCCATTATGGGATGACACAGTGTGGGAGAAAGTACAAAAAAAGTGAAGTTGTAACTAAGAATAAAGTCCTTTATCCTCGGTCTATTCTGATCTAACTGCTGCCTGAGTTGTCTCTGCCTCCTCGATTGCCGCTAATCTACCTTACCTCGATGAAGAGTGAGCCCCACACTAACCCTCCCTTTCTCCCGCCGCAGGACTCCTCCAGCTGCCTGCGGGACTATGCCATCCGCCACCTCTTCGAAGTGCTGGGCGACCTGAACTGCGCTGCCCTGCAGGAGAAGTGCGCTTAGACCCCGCCAAGCCTCACCGGCCCCGAGGGATGCCCCAAGGGTCGGGAAAAACAACTTCCATTGCATCACTGCACTCTGCTCCCTATTTAAGCCTTTTTCTTACTGTTTTGAGCTCAGGGAACAGGTTTTTTTTTCACAGTCTCTTAAATTATTAAGGTTTATTATGTAGTTATAAGTGGCTCAGGAGGAGGTAAAGAATACCCTCCTGAAAGAACAGGAATGAACATATTTATGAGATATCTTTGTTTTTATGGTTTTCAAAATGTTTTTAAGGAAATCTATTTCTTTACCTGCTATTTATTACAGAGTATTTTATGCGTATTTTTCTGTATAAATTATTTTCTTACAAGGCATTTAATATGAAAAATAAAATAGATACTATAAACACACAAGCTGTCATCATGTTTTTACTACACTTTGCTGTAATACAACAGGTCAGGTATGGCATGCACATCCGTACAAGGACATTGTCCAAATGAAACCTCATTCCATTTGGTTTGAGGACAGGGAGGGAAAAATGCCTGAGTGTTGGGTGCTTAGGGCAGCTTTAATAGATTTTATCACCTGGCCATGCCCCATTTGCTGCCACCTGATGGCAGGAGCAGCACCCGAGGCAATGAAAACCCATCAGGAGGGAAATGCCCCTGGACCAACAGGACAGACAGGCAGGAAAAGCCCCAGAGGTGTATCTGGAATGGCACATGGATTCCTGGGTTTGGTTACAGCGAGGTACAGCTGATCCCTCAAAAATTAGGCTGCTGCAAGGCTTTGCCTGTGTGTCCATGGACTCCCAGGAAAAGGCAGATAACACCAACGCCTGCCTTGGGACCCCTTCCCTGGCCCTGCTCACAAGTTCACCCCTCAGTTGTGAAGCCTTGTAAGAAATCCCTCCCTATGGAGCCTATGTACAGCCAACATCAGGCAGGGGAGGTTGTTTTGATGCAGGAAGGGGATTTGATTTTTAATTTTCACATTTTATAGATTTTAGGAACACAGTAGCTGTAGCAAAGTGGATCTAGTGTGTTAATATCTCTAGCAGCTTGAGTTTAATGTCTTTCTATCGCTACCCCATCCCAAAACAGTAAGCTCAAATTCCTTTAGCTGTTTAGTATTTTTTTAAAGCAGAAAGTTGAATATCAAAAGGAGACATAAACACAGGGCAGAGTGACCCAGAAGTCAGAACACTGGAAAAACTCCAGAAGTCTGAGGAAGAGGAGAACTGATGAAGAGGAGGTCTCACCAACCCCCGACTCAAATCCTGAGGGGTGGGAAAAAGTTGAACTGGAGATGTGCAATGATTGGATAGATCATATTATAAAAGCCATGGAAATTAGAGCTTGTTGATGTGTTCCTGGGTGCTCATTAAAGCCACTGCTCTCTTATCCCCTACCAAAATGGGCTGGAGTCTTTTTTACAGACTTTTCAGGCAACAGATTTTAGAACATTACTGGCTTAAAGTGCTGTACTGTGATAGCCAAACAATACATGGATCTGGAAAGAAAAGCCTAAGGAGAGAAGATGGTGTTTATTCATCCCCCAAAATAGATGTATTTAGATTATCCTGCTCTCATTAAGGTATCTATCAAGGCATTGTGAAACCCAGCTGCTGTGACACGGCGTGTGATGCCACTGCACCTGGGAGGGAGGCGCAGGGCTACGGCACAGCTGCTCCAGGGAAGGGAATCAGCCCCATTCCTGAACAGCAGGAGCATCTCAGCTCTATTCCCCGAGCAGAAGGTGAGGGCAGAAATCACTCCCAGGAACAGCAGTCCTTCTTTGGGATGAAGTTCAACAAGGCCAAGTGCAGGTCCTGCCCTTTGGCCACCCCAACCCCCTGCAGCGCTCCAGGCTGGGCACAGAGTGGCTGGAGAGCAGCCAGGCAGAGGGACCTGGGGGGACTGAGGGACAGGAAGCTCAAGAGGAGCCACCAGTGTGGCCAGGTGGCCAAGAAGGCCAAGGGGATCCTGGCCTGGATCCAAACTAGCATGGCCAGCAGGCCCAGGGCAGTGACCCTTCCCCTGGACTCTGCCTTGGGGAGGCCACACCTTGAGTGTTGTGTTCAGTTCTGGGCCCCTCAGTTGAGGCAAGAGATTGAGGGGCTGGAGCGGGGCCAGAGAAGAGCAACGAGGCTGGAGAAGGGACTGGAGCACAAGTGCTGTGGGGAGAGGCTGAGGGAACTGGGGGTGTTTAGCCTGGAGAAGAGGAGGCTCAGAGGTGACCTCGGCACTGTCTGGAACTGCCTGAAGGGAAGTTCTGGCCAGGTGGGGGTTGGTCTCTTCTCCCAGGCACTCAGCAATAGGACAAGGGGGCACGATGGGCTCAAGCTCTGCCAGGGGAAATTGAAGTTGGAGAGTAGAAAAAACTTGTTTGCAGAGAGAGTGCTCAGGCATTGGAATGGGCTGCCCAGAGAGGGGGTGGATTCCCCATCCCTGGAGGTTTTTCAGCTGAGCTTGGCCGTGGCACTGAGTGCCATGATCTGGTAAAGGGACTGGAGTTGGCCCAAGGGTTGGACTTGATGATCTCGGAGGTATTTTCCAACCCAATTGATTCTGGTGGCCAAATGGCAGGACCTGCACTTGGCCTTGTTGAACTCCATCCCATTGCAATCAGCCCATCTCTCCAGTCTCTCCAGATCCCTCTGCAGAGCCCTCCTGCCTTCCAGCAGGTCGACACTCCCTCCCAGCTTGGTGTCAGCAGTAAATTTGCTGAGGATGGACTCAATCCCCTCATCTAAATCATCACTAAAGATGTTAAACAGGACTGGACCGAACACTGACCCCTGGGGACACCACTGGTGACCAGCTGGACACAGCCCCGTTCACCAGCACCCTCTGGGCCCTCCAGCCAGCTCCTGACCCAGCAGAGGGTACATCTGTCCAAGCCATGGGCTACCAGCTTTTCCAGGAGTATATTGGTTAAAACTTGGCTGTAATAATGCCAAGGTCATGGGTTCAATCCCTTCTGTGGGCCATTGACTTGAGAGTTGGACTCGATGATCCTTGTGGGTCCTTTCCAACTCAGAATAGCCTGTGATCTGTGATTATGGGAGACAGTGTCAAAGGCCTTGCTGAAGTCCAGGCAGACACATCCACAGCCTTCCCCTCATCCAACACGTGGGTCACCTGATCAGAAAAGGAGATCAGGTTGGTCAGACAGGACCTGCCCCTCCTAAACCCCTGCTGGCTGGGTCTGATCCCTTGTCCACCCTGAAGGTGCCGTGTGATTGCACTCAGGATGATCTGCTCCATAACCCTGCCAGGCACCGAGGTCAGGCTGGCAGGCCTGGAGTTGCCCTGACAATTGTTGTTTTAATCCTGTCTGGGTGTGTTGCTGTTTGCTACAGGCTCAGTGTAACTTATATTGATTTATGTTGCATCTGAACCACCCCCCTTTTCACAGCTTCATACAGGGACCCCTCAAGGACTTTACCCCTTCTCCATAACATCATAATGGTCTTCACTAAGTTTTTAATCAGACCTTTGCTAACTTCATATTTTATATAATTGTTTTATTTTAGCTTGTACCTTAGTTTGCCAGTTATCTTAACCATGCAGAGCTTTAGACAAAGAGGAATTTAACCCTGCAGCTGTAAAATGAACTTTAAGAAATAAACCAAAACCTTGTTTAGATTAAAGCTGTATGAAATAAATCAGAAAACCTGTCTAGGTTGGAGGCCTGAAGCTGTAATATTATTCAGTTAAAAGGAGCTGCAGAGGTAAGAACAGCCCATTAGATCTGTTAAAAGTCACCCAAACTAAACTGCTTGACTTTGGGGAGGGGTTTCAGTTGTAACTAAGAATATAAACCTGGAAACACAAACATCTTGTTGACATGTCTTTGGTGGAATTATCCCCCATATTCCCAGTGCTGAATAAAAGGAAGAATTTTGTTCTGTTCTACTGGATTTGATTGTTTCTTAATTCAGGCTCTAAAGGGGATAGTAAGATAATGCAATTTATTAAACGGGCTGCCCAGGGAGGTGTTGGAGTTCCCATCCCTGGAGGTGTTTGAGGAAAGGCTGGCCACGGATCTGGTTGCCATGGGTTGGATCAACGATAGCAGAGGCCTTTTCCAACCTATTTGAGATTCTGTTAACCAAAAGTGAGAAAATCCATCCTGCGGACAGACAGCTTAGCTTGAAGACCTCAGCTCCCCTCGGGCACTGCGAGGCCCCGGGTGCTGTGGCTCTGAGGGGGGTCCGGCCATGGCGGCGCCGCCTGAGGGGTCTGTGGCGGCCCTGAGGGAGATCTGGCCATGGCGGCGCCGCCTGAGGGGTCTGTGGCGGCCCTGAGGGAGATCCGGCCATGTCGGGGCCGCCTGAGGGGTCTGTGGCGGCCCTGAGGGAGGTCTGGCCATGGCGGCGTCGCCTGAGGGGTCTGTGGCGGCCCTGAGGGAGATCTGGCCATGGCGGCGCCACCTGAGGGGTCTCTGCCAGCCCAAGATGGCGCCGCCCTCCCGGCCGAGAGCGGGCAGCGCGCGCCATCGCCACATCTCGCGAGAGCCCCGCGGGCGCACTGCCCAGCCCCACCCGCGCTCTCGCGAGATCCCCCCTCGAGGAGGGAGGGGAGGAGGAGGAAGGAGAGGAGGAAGAAAGAGCCCGAAGGAGCCGCTGCTCCTGCCCGGGCCGGCGCCGGGGATGGTGTTGGCAGCGGCAGCCGGGCCCTGACGCCGCGCTCAGGTACGTGCGGGCCGCCCCCCTCCGCTCAGAGCCCTCCGAGTTCGGGCCTGGCCCCTCCCGGTGCTGCCACCGCTCCCGGCCCGACCCTGCCGTGCCGACCTCCCCCCCGGGCCCTGCCGTGCCGATCCCCCCCGGGCCCTGCTGTGCCGACCCCCCCCTCCGGGCCCTGCTCTGCCGACCTCCCTCCGGGCCCTGCTCTGCCGATCCCCGGGCCCTGCTGTGCCGACCCTCCTCCGGGCCCTGCTGTGCCGACCCTCCTCCGGGCCCTGCTGTGCCGACCCCCCCCCCTCTGGGCCCTGCCGTGCCGACCCCCCCCTTCCGGGCCCTGCTCTGCCGACCC
This sequence comes from Pithys albifrons albifrons, assembly GCF_047495875.1. Classification (NCBI taxonomy): domain Eukaryota; kingdom Metazoa; phylum Chordata; class Aves; order Passeriformes; family Thamnophilidae; genus Pithys; species Pithys albifrons. Next base: position 38,538,644 of record NC_092465.1, read on the forward strand.
CCCCCCTCCGGGCCCTGCTCTGCCGACCCCCCCCCTCCGGGCCCTGCTCTGCCGACCCCCCCCCCTCCGGGCCCTGCTCTGCCGACCTCCCCCCCGGGCCCTGCTCTGCCGACCCCCCCACTCCGGGCCCTGCTCTGCCGACCCCCGCCCCCGGGCGCTGCTCTGCCGACCCCCCCACTCCGGGCGCTGCTCTGCCGACCCCCCCACTCCGGGCGCTGCTCTGCCGACCCCCCCACTCCGGGCGCTGCTCTGCCGACCCCCCCACTCCGGGCGCTGCTCTGCCGACCCCCCCACTCCGGGCGCTGCTCTGCCGACCCCCCCACTCCGGGCCCTGCTCTGCCGACCCCCCCACTCCGGGCCCTGCTCTGCCGACCCCCCCCCCTCGGGCCCTGCTCTGCCGACCCCCCCCCCCCCGGGCCCTGCTCTGCCGACCCCCCCTCCTCCGGGCCCTGCTCTGCCGACCCCCGCCCCCGGGCGCTGCTCTGCCGACCTCCCCCCCGGGCGCTGCTCTGCCGACCTCCCCCCCGGGCCCTGCTGTGCCGACCCCCCCCGGGCCCTGCTGTGCCGACCCTCGGAACACAGCGATCCCCCCGCGCCTGCCGAGGGGCCTCCGCTCCTGGGGGAGCTGGAGAATTCCCGGGGCTCTCACGCCCTTCCCCGTAAATAAGCGCAGCTCCCCCTCCCTGCGCTGCCTCCCCGGGGTCTGCAGTGCGGGAACTTCCCTTGGGCTGTTGGGAGCTTCCTTGCTGTGCCCCGTTGGAATTTGGGGTGTGTTGAAGCGAGTAATTTCTTTTCCACAGTGGTCAGGCTTCTCTTGAGTTTCCCGGTTTTCTAGGACAGGCTATAAAAGTATTTAGGCATTTAATGCCCATGGAAGTTGACTTAATTTGGAAATGGCACCTCAAAGGTGGGGGGGTTTTGGAAGTGAGAGCATGCCTGCAATTTACAGATTTTTTTTCTTTTTTTTTTATTTAGATCCCTGTTCACGACTTCCCAGACTGCCCTACTCCCCACTTCCTTTTCCTTTCAAAGCAGCTGTTGTTTTTCCCTTTTCCAAGGAAAAAAAAGACTGTGTTGTCTCCTTATTTTTTCTTTAGGGGTAGCAGGACAAATAAACTTTGGCACGTTTCAGTTGAGCCAGATGGATTTTACATTTACCCCGAACTTACTTTTGTTTTTAAATATGTTTTGAAGTTCACACACCCCTCTTTGTCAGCCTCAGAGCTCTTGACCTTCCATGGATCTCACCAGAGTTTCACACTGTTAGGGACTGTTGTGAGGTGTTCTCCCATTTTTAAGGTCTGGTTGCTCACTTACCTGTTATATTCTTCTCAACCCCCAAGAAGGGATTATATCCTGACTTTTTGCAGGCTTTTCCCCCCTTTTATTTGGTTGAATTAATTCATGTGATTAAAGGATAAATGTTTTCTCCTACCATTTTAGTGGTGATGGGGCCTGAAGGGCTTGGATCTTGTCAGCATTAGAATCATAGAATGGATTGGGTTGGAAAAGACCCCCGAGATCATCAAGTCCAACCCTTGGGCCAACTCCAGTCCCTTTACCAGATCATGGCACTCAGTGCCACGGCCAAGCTCAGCTGAAAAACCTCCAGGGATGGGGAATCCACCCCCTCTCTGGGCAGCCCATTCCAATGCCTGAGCACTCTCTCTGCAAAGAAGTTTTTTCTGCTCTCCAACTTCAATGTCCCCTGGCAGAGCTTGAGCCCATCGTGCCCCCTTGTCCTATTGCTGAGTGCCTGGGAGAAGAGACCAACCCCCACCTGGCCAGAACTTCCTTTCCTGTGTCCTGGGAGCTGCCTCAGAGCTCACTTCCTACTATTAAAGCATTGTCCCAGTGATCCCTCCCCTTTCTCTTTTTTATTTCTATCTTTTGGCCAGCTGAAAAGCAGCTGTGAGTGTTGTCCTGTGGGCTGTGGGTGGGGATGGCTGGAGCAGAGTGCCTGGCAGGGGTGTTTGCACAGCAGTTCCTCTGAAGGAGCAATGTCAAGCAGGGCAGTGGGATTGTAAGCACTGATGGAAGCCTGACCTTTCTGCTGCAAAACTGAACTTCCCCCTGGCCTAACGTGCTGCTGCTCTCTCAGTTTTCACAGCCCAAACAAAATCATTGTTCAGGTACTCTGGGCCGTCCTCCCCTTGAGTCTCAGTCCTGTAGCTGGTGCAGCTTGTTTGTGTTTGAGAACACCGTGTGTGATAGGGGGGTTCTACAGCTGATGGGAAAGTGAGGCTGAGCACCGTAGAGAGTTCAGAAAACAGTATCTTTATGAACAGGAGTGACTGAATAGCAGGAACTCAAAGAGAAGGGAGAGAGGAGGGAGACTAAAGCACCAAGCCCAAACGTGTAAGCACCCCAGTCACCAGAGCTGCTCACATAAGGTCGTCCTACCAACTCAGGACACTCCCCCAAGGCAGGGGCTACATCCTCTAGGCATTGGCACACAGCAGGTGTCCCTGCTGGCTTTTTTGGGGGAAAAAACTACCAATGCCAAGAGCACCAGCCATCTCACCCTTCCCTTTGAGCCTCCTGGAGACTCTGCCCAGGGAGATGAGGCCTCCACCCCCACCAGGAGGAGGTCACAGACCCTGCTGCTCACTCTCGCTCACTTTTTTTTTTCTCCTCTCTCTTCCTCCTTGCTCCCCCCCATCAGCTCTCCAACCAGTAGAAGAGACTCAAGTAACTGTAGTTTATGCAAACTCTCTCTTCAAGGACGAGGCCTTCACTCTCAGCTTTTGTTCCCTGGAACTTGGCAGGAAAAGGATAAACCTTTTCACAGGTGGCAATGGCAAAAACACAGACCAAAATGCCACAGTTTTAATTCCCGACACACCTTGGTAGTTCATTCCTTATTCAACTCCTGTGAGTTGTTTCCGTGCTCCACAGCAGTGCCTGGTGTCTGGTGATGGGTTTGCTCCCTGTGTGCTGCAGGTGGAGGCAGCAGTGATGCTCACGCTGGCCAGCAAGCTGAAGAGGGACGATGGCGTCAGGGGACCCCGTGCGGCCAACCCAGCGTCCGACTCCACCCGGAGGGTGTCTGTGCGAGACAAGCTGCTGGTTAAAGGTGACTTGCATTGAAGTGCTTGGGGATTTACAGTTTGCAGGGGGGTTGCCAGTAAACAAATTGCATATGAATTTCTGGATCTGGAGAGACTGGAGAGATGGGCTGATTACAATGGGATGGAGTTCAACAAGGCCAAGTGCAGGTCCTGCCCTTTGGCCACCCCAACCCCCTGCAGCGCTCCAGGCTGGGCACAGAGTGGCTGGAGAGCAGCCAGGCAGAGGGACCTGGGGGGACTGAGGGACAGGAAGCTCAAAAGGAGCCACCAGTGTGCCCAGGTGGCCAAGAAGGCCAATGGGATCCTGGCCTGGATCCAAACTAGCATGGCCAGCAGGCCCAGGGCAGTGACCCTTCCCCTGGACTCTGCCTTGGGGAGGCCACACCTTGAGTGTTGTGTTCAGTTCTGGGCCCCTCAGTTGAGGCAAGAGATTGAGGGGCTGGAGCGGGGCCAGAGAAGAGCAACGAGGCTGGAGAAGGGACTGGAGCACAAGTGCTGTGGGGAGAGGCTGAGGGAGCTGGGGGTGTTCAGCCTGGAGAAGAGGAGGCTCAGAGGTGACCTCAGCACTGTCTGGAACTGCCTGAAGGGAAGTTCTGGCCAGATGGGGGTTGGTCTCTTCTCCCAGACAATCAGCAGTAGAATAAGAGGACATGTGCTTCAGCTCTGCCAGGGGAGGTTCAGGTTGGATATCAGGAAGAAGTTCTTTGCAGAGAGAGTGCTCAGACATTGGAATGGGCTGCCCAGAGAGGGGGTGGATTCCCCATCCCTGGAGGTGTTTAAGGTGAGACTGGGTGTGACACTGAGTGCCATGGGTTGGTGATCACAGTGGGGTTGGACCAAGGGTTGGACTTGATGATCTTGGGGGTCTTTTCCAACCCAATCCATTCTGTGATTCTCTGATTTTTAAAACAGCTTTTGATTCACCTTAGGATTACCACTGGAGGGTTTGCACTGTCATACATCTCATCTCCAACAGCTCTTTGCCTGTAGGACACTTATTTTCATTGTGAAAACCAATTCAAGTGTCCTCCTTACTCTGCTGAAAAATTATCTCATCATCAGGAACTGTGTCATCAATTAAAACATCATAAAAATTGCCAGAAGTGTCACTAAATGTATAGGAGGAGAATATCAGCAGTAGTACATATTTGTCTTGATAGGAAGGTGTTTTTTGAGCAAAAACATAATTGCCTGTGATAGGAAAAAACATCAGAAGTGTAGCAGGAGTATTCCAGTAGTCTTTAATAGTATAGGTCAGAGGCAACAAAGCTTGTAAAGCTTAAAAAAGCAATGCAAGGAGATATTTTTGTAGGCCTGGAGTCACTAGAAGGTGAGTATGAAGCTGTGAGTAAAAAGACAGTGCTCATTTTTGTTTTGCAGTGTGGTGTGTTCTGAGAAGGCTGTTACTTGCTGATGGCATAAAAGCCCCAGACTTTTACTTGGTGGTAGTTCTGGGTAAATGGAGTAGTTTGTGAGATGACAGTGAAACAATTTTATGGTAAAATGGGGGACAGCTCTTGCTTTTTCTTTTTCCTGTAGCATAGTTAACAATCCATAGATCCTGCCACTTTGCAGTTACTGTGGGCTTAAACTCAGGTTTGCTCCCTCTGGTAGTAGTTGAGAGTTTCAGTGCTTGAGCTGTGCAGTGCTCTGGTGACAAGGACTGTGTTGTTTAGGTGGGTGTTTGTGCTGAAGATCAATAGCAAATGTACTGCTGTGGATGTGGAAACTGCCACTGTGAATGTACATGCCAGTGAAAGGAAACTCACGTTTCCTGGTGTTGTTTCAGCATGATTTGAGACTGACAGGGCTGTGTTTGACTGATGCTACCTAAGTAGGGTAAATTGTGTCACTAACTGTACTGTAGCAAGGTGTCTCTGCAAGTGCTGCTGCCTCAGGGCACTGGGAAGAGCATCCACGAGACTGTAGGAATGTTCTAGTCACAATTGTCTCCCTGTGTAGGTCTGAGGACAAGGAAGTTTAATAACTGTGGTGTGGTCATTCTTGAAAAGAACTTGCTTGAGACTTCCAGTTTGGAAATCCTGAGTTAACTCCAGTTCCGAGGGAGGAGGATTCAGGCAGGAGGGATAAGCTCTGTAATCAGGCCAAGCTACAAAGCCAAGTGACTAAATATATATAATCTGAGATTTTTCCTAACCCACAGGTGTAGATTTGAGGGGAAGAGAGCAGTGTAATATAAATGCACTTCAACTGTAGTGCTTGGTATAGTGGGAGGTACCATAAGAAATTTTACTGTCATGTTTTTGATTTTTAGGGCTAAAACCTTACCAAAGTCTGCAGGGAGGAAGTGAATCTGAGCTGTGGAAAATGAGTATTGATGCTGTAATTGCTATGGCTGCATCAGCAAACCAGCATAGACCCAAGTATTGAATGAGCTGGGTCCCAAACTGACAAATGTTAGAGCACGTCACTGCTCCTGTGCCTCTGACAAGGGCTGGGTGCTGGATCCTGGTCTGGGTGTGCATGGAATTTGTATCCCTGCTGTGGAATGGGTGGCTTGGGTCACTTAGAGCACTGTCAAAGGTGCAGTGAAAATGGGCTTTAGTATAAATTTGCAGAAGCACAAACAAGTTTGGTGCCAAGGTTTATGCTGCTTCTCAGTGCATGGATGATGCATATAAAGGGAAATCAGGTTAGAATCCACTGAGGGTGATTGAATGACAAGAGTGAGGGGGAGGTGAGGGAGACCCTTGGCTGAGTCTCAACTCCTCTCCAGGGAGGAGTCTCAGTGTGGCTGGATCCAGGGTTAGGACTGGACTCAGCCAACAGTTTATGTCCAAAGCATTTAGCAGCACTTAATGATAAAAGCACTTAAATGTTTTATTAATCACTAACCAGTTATAAACAGCAATATTCTAGATTTAAGATAGTACCATGTTTACTGTATTACAGTGTGTCAAGTCAGTGCACACACATATATAAATACAATTATAGACAGATGTACAAGGGTAACACACACACATATGGATATCTATGCATGCAAGTGTATCCCTATTAAAAAATTCCCCTCCAGGACCAGTGAAATACTCATCTTTAATGCCTTTTTGGAAACTACTGAAATTGCCTGAAATTTGTGTGAGGGTGATACCATTTCACTGGGGCCAGAATTCAGATATGGAATGTTCCAAAGCTGTCAGGGGATGACTGATTGTTCCCACTCTCATCTCCCACCTTGTCAAGGCAGCAGGAGCTCCTGGTGCTGTCAGTGCTGCTCCCACCTTAGCCTTGCAGGAGTTCCTGGGAGATGTAAGGAATGCTTCACCTGGGAGCTCTTGCACAAAGGCCAAGGCCTGATAAGAGTTACTGAAATTGTAGAGCAAGCCAGAGGTACAGGGGGGGCATCAATCCTGGTGCTCTCTCAAAAGAGTTGCAGAGACAGCTGTCAGTGTGGTTAGAATGGTTTCTGGTCTGAAATGGGAACTGACAGTAGAATCAGACCATTCCAGTACAACTCCACTGAAAGTTAGAGGGAAATCCAGTAGCCAGTGTGAGAAACTGCTTGGGGAAATTTGCTTTTAAGCTGCTCTTTAAGCAAAATGTAGAGCATTTGTCTATCAGAGTTTCTAGAATTTGCTCCTGCACTTTATGGTGGATCAGCAGCATCTGTGATGTTGAGGACTGAGTGAAGGGGAGTTTCTGATGCTGACAGTGTTTTAGGTCATGTAGAGATCTGCAGGGGTGTTTGTGGGGAGTGCAGAGCTGCCTGCTAAAGGTGTGTGTACAGCAGAGGTGCTGCTGCATCTGCACCAGTGCCAGGGCCCTTTATTGCTTGATTGTGTGGAACTGTAACAGCCCAGCTGAACTCCAGGCTGTTGTATTTCATCACAAAGGAAGTAGGAGCCTGGAAGAGCAGTTGTAAGTACAAGTTGTTACTGGTGTGTGTTTAGGCTGGAGTTACCAAACAAACAGGTGACAGATGCAGAGTGGGTGAAAAGCTCAATAATGTCAGTCTCCTGACAATGGTGAATTAAAAATAATCTGTTTTATGTAAAAGCAGAGAAATCCTAACCATGAGTAAGGGAAGAGCAGGAAATGAGCAGAGGCTCAGGCTGTTCTGTCTGTGGTGAAGCACCACTGTCCTGATCCACAGTAAACTGGTGATAGGCCTAAATTCTGCAGACAGATGGCTGCCAGCTTTGCTCTGGGTATTGCCCAGACAGTGTCTGGTTTTTCTCTGGAGGTAAATTAAACACAGTCTTGTTTGTGTTGATGAGAACTCCAGTCCAGGAGGGCAATACAGGATCTCTTTGAAAGATGTGTTGTCACCCTGATAACCCTGCAGTGCTCAAATCTGTTGTGTGCACTGACTGCTAAACAGATCAATGCCATTTTGATTAAGGGTAGGTGACCATGACCCAGCCACTGATAAGTGTAGATTGTGCTTGCAAACTTTAAAATCTGGCACAGACCAACTCCATGCTGCCTTAAGGTAGGAAGAATAAGTGACAATTTAGGTATGATGTCAGCTGTTTGCACCATATGGATGGGAAGAAGAATCTCAGTTGGCATTTGAAATAGCATTGTCAGGTGCTGTCCTTGGTTTTAGTGATGGGCTCAGGTTAAACAGGTTTTTTTACACTTCTGTAAAAGCTACTCTTAAACTATTGGTGCCCTTTGTTAGTTTTTCTAAGCCATTCCTTTGATTGTTTATATGTCCAGTGTTGTGCTATATTCAGGTATCAATCATGGTGCTTGTTTTCTGGGGTTATTTCTTGGACATACCATGAATGGAAATATTTCTATCCATAAAGTTTTATTTAGGGAGGTAATTCTGAGACAGGTGGATATTCATGATGCCTAAGAATTTAATGTAATTTTAGAAAGTTTTAGAATCATAGAGTCTCAGCTGAGTTACTCTGATGTTACGTGTCCATATTAAGTGCCTTTCTCACGAGTTGGGAGCTGCTTTCAGGCCTTGTCAAGGCCAAGATGTTTTTTGAGCAGACACCTGCAAGATAACAGGAGACAAACAACAGGAGAAGGCCCAACTGCCCCCCCTGGAAGAAGGGACAGGATAACAGGCCTTTTGGGTGGGCATTAAAGAGAAATGAGAATCCTGATTGGATGTTAAAAGGGGGTATAAAACCCCTGAAACTTCCTGACCTAGGGGTCAACCCCCCCCCCGAGTTTGAAAGTGGAAGCCTCTACTAATAAAACCCTGTATCTTTCTCCATTAACTTGTCTTCAGTGTGTCTGTTCACAGGGAAACGTGATCCAGGGGCATCATTCACTTCCTGCTGTTTCTCCTCTGGAGTGTAAAAGCCGTGGCTGTTAAATAGGATTTGGCAGCAGCCTGTCCCCTGCTGATACCTCAGCAGCTGATGGAGCACATTTGGGAGTGCAGCAGGGCACACATGTCTGGGGTGAGAGCACACTGGTGGCTCTGGGCTGAAACAGGAAGGCACAGGTGTCAGGACCCGCTCCTGGGAAGGGGCCGGGGGTAACCTGGGTTGTTATGAATCATTCCCTTTGGAGTGGATTAAAGTGAAACGACACTAAATAATCGGTGTTTATTTAACAATTCCGTGTAGTGTGGCATAGAAGATAACCTTAGTGGGGGGGGGAAATATGCCCAGGGGGAAGCAAGACAGGAGAAGAGTCCAGGACAGCAAGGGAAAAGAAGAGAGAAGGTAGAATGAAAAGGCTACACCGTCACCGCCCAGGGATCCAGCGTTGCATCTCAGCAGTCCTGCAGGCGGCGGGGGCCAGGAACAGAACCCACCCAAATTCCCAAAGTCACCAGTCCATTTTTATACCCTCAGCATGCCCTCTGCACCTCCCCCCGAGGCAGGGGGTTGTTTTTCACAGCCGGGCTGTGAACCCCCATCTTCACCGGGTTCAGGTGAAGGGCAGGGCAACGGCTCTTCTTGCCTCTTCAGGGCTCGAGCACCGGAGGAAGGGATGGGCCCAACTGCCCATCAGGGGTATAATGCAAAAGTCAAAAGCCTGCAAAGTCTCTTAGAATGCATAAATCATTAACCGGTTCAGTCTCTGACAACAGGCAAACATCCATCAGCTGGAATCACTGAGGGCACGGGTGTCTGAGGGCGTGGGAGGGCAAGGGCTGGTCATTCAGGCTGCCAGTTCATGGGGAGAGGCCTTGTGGCCCAGGAGGGTGGTTGGAGGGAGCCCAGGCAGTGACTAACGTGTTTCAAGACAGGTCAGGTGCAGGAAATATGAACAGCTGCAGAAAACAGAAAGCAAAGACTGATGAGAGGAAGAGGAACAGACAGAAATGGTGCTTGAAGGGGGTCTGCTGTCTCACCTACCTGTGAGAGAGGCTCTGATAAAGCACACAAAGTTCAGTGTGACTTGTGTGCATCTGTTTTCACTCTATTTTCCATATAGGCTCAGGTGGAGAGGAAGGCTCTAATTTTGTAGGCCTAGTGCCCAGGTTTAAATAAAGCAAGCACTGCACTTGCTTGAGCAGCTTTTATTTTGTTCAGTGTTGCAGAGGCAATTTGTGATGTTCTGCTCATCTCCCAGGGGCTCTTCATTAATTTGGAAACAAGGGCCATGTGACTGCTGCTCCAGGATGCTGGACTGGAAAGGGAGATCCTTTCTGAAAACTTGAAAGGGACTGAGAGCAAGTCCAAGTGATAGTTAAAATTAATATTGTGTACTATGGGTGGCTACTAAACTGAATTCAAGATGGAGAGCATGTCAGGGGGGCAGTGGTAGTTTATGTAGTGTATGTTTATGGATCACAAAGGTTGCCCTTTAAACTATGTCCTTTGTAATGCATCATCATTCAGGTTGTTATCACCAGTACTGGTTTGATTGTGACAGCCTGAAATAACTTACTGTATAAGAAAATGAGTTAACTTTTTTTTTCCTCAGTTGTCTTGGACATTTGTGGTTTCCCAGCAGATTTATGCAATCAGAAGATGTTTCAGGTGTGCCTTAGTGTAAGCCTGGGAGAATGGAAGTGGGAAGCTGGTTGTGAAAGTGAGTTTCATGTGCATTGGCACTAAAAATGAGGAGAATCCATGTATGTGCTTTCTTCTAGCCTTCAGAATAGTAAAATCCTCCTCACAGTGGCAGGTGAGGAGAACTGAGAGGGGAGAAAATACTTCCAAGAATTAAAAACTCCCTGCATTAACACTCTACTGAGATTGTGACACATCATTTTAAAATGCTGCATTAACTTGAATGACAAAAGCATTTCCTTTTCAGTGATGCTTTTAACCTCCCTCCCCACAATGAATTCTTTTACTTTGGAAGAAGGCTCTGAGAATTTGCTTGATAAATGAGTGATTTATGTTTATTAAAGAAGAAACTCGTTGTTTTCACTAAAACACTTGCAGTGTACTTGTGGTACAGATTGTAAAGCTAAAAGGATACAATGAGAACTCGAGCTAATTTGAAAAGTTACTACTGAGACATTTTTCTGGGGCTTTGAAGGGAGGTGCAGTGTGTGGCTTCACTTATTCCTCAGCTTTTCAGCATACCTGAAATATGAAGTAGAGATTTCCAACCCCAGTGGCTTTTTCTAGTTTTTGATGTCAAAATAGTAAGCTTTGAAATCGTGTACAGGAGCTGAAGCTGCAACTTGGTGGTGTCTTGTTCAGAATAAACATTTGGGAGCAGAAGGAGAATGTACATCTCTTGCTCTAGTGAAAGGCTGGTGGGGTTAGTTGGCTTGTTTTACTTCTAATACTGCTCTGTACAGTTCAGACCAGCTGAGAAGAAAAACTGTGAAGGTGGATAAGAAGAGGCAAACATCATCCTAAAATACATAGAATACTAAAATCAATACTTAGAAAATGGAGTTTGTACCAGAGTGTCAAGGTATTTGTCTTCAGCTCTAGCAGTCTTAAAGTTGTACATTGAAGAGGGGCCTAAGCAGGAGAGGAGGCTTTTCAAACAAGATCAGAGAGAAGTAATAATGCTGGGGATGAGAATGCTCAGTTGAGGAAATAATGCTTTTATTTGATGTGCTTCAAACCACATCCAGTGGGAGGCACAGGGCCTGACTAGTAAACAAAGCTCTGCAGATTTGTTGGGGTGGGGAGCAGAGCAAGAGTTGTGGTCTGTGCATTAAACATTTACAGAGGTGTCTCCTGAGCCATGAGCTCACACAGGGCAGGACTGCTCCTATTTCTGCCCTGAGAACTGTCAGGGGAAGGGAGAGTTATTGTTTGTGAAGTCATTTATAAATAGCCCTGGCTGCTCCTGTCAGGCTTATCTTTTCTCTCTTCTGTGAAGCTCCTGGGCTGCTTCTGAGACATGACTAGTTTGCATCCAGGTTTTTCAAAGTTTGTGGTAGGTTTGAGTTTAAACCTTACCTGTCCACTCTTTTTATGGTTTAAAACAGCATTTGGAACTGTTGCAAGTGCACAGTGGGACAAGAGCAGGACTCTGCAAATGTGTCTGCCCCTCGGGGGTGCTCCTGACCCAGAGCACAGGAGGTTTTGGGAACCCCACAGTGACTGGCTGGGAGCTGATGGTGTTTCCTGAGACTCATGTTTCAGGTGTCTGTCTTGTCATCTGAATGGTGTGAACTGAGACACAGTTACTGGTTCTCCACAAAATGACTATGAAAAGTAGTCAAGTTGGATTTTTGTTTCTATTTAGCAGCAGTGACAGTCATTTTTGGAAGAGGAGGTCAGAAAAGTTGTGAGTTTGAGTTTATCCTTTAATTTAGTGAGGCTTTTGGAGCTCTTGGAAGTTCAGTGCATTGGAGCTCTAATTGTCACTTCCATGCTTTGTTTATTTAAAAACCTGCTGAAGAAGTTGGCAGCCTGCACAAGGGGCACTTCATAACAGACAGGGCTCTTGCCAGGGGTAATGCATAACTTAAAACATCAGAATATTTCTTAATGGGGCTTGGATGGTGTGCTCAGTGTTTGCTTTCTGAGCAGCAACTCACAAAACTGGTTTCAGTGTCAAGACTGTCACTACCAGAGAGTCATGGAGTTTGGAAAACTCAAAAACAGTGTAGATTTGACCCGTTAAATGTGCTTCTTAATTGGTTAATCACCAATGTTTATGTAGGTTTATATGGCACAGTTAATAGTTACATCTCCCAGGCACTCAGCAATAGGACAAGGGGGCACGATGGGCTCAAGCTCTGCCAGGGAAAATTGAAGTTGGAGAGCAGAAAAAACTTGTTTGCAGAGAGAGTGCTCAGGCCTTGGAATGGGCTGCCCAGAGAGGGGGTGGATTCCCCATCCCTGGAGGTTTTTCAACTGAGCTTGGCCGTGGCACTGAGTGCCATGATCTGGTAAAGGGACTGGAGTTGGCCCAAGGGTTGGACTTGATGATCTCAGAGCTCTTTTCTGATTCTGTGTTTCTATGGATGTGGCACTGAGTGAGAATCCACCACGTCTTGATCCAACCCTACTGTGATCACCAGCCCAGGGCACTCCGTGCCCTGGGCTGGTGATCACAGTAGGGTTGGATCAAGGGTTGGACTTGATGATCTGGGAGGGCTTTTCCAACCCAATCCATTCTATGATTCTATCTGTTGCCTTACTTGATACTACTGTAAACATTGAGGTTATTGAAACAGGTCTTTACCTGCTTTTCTATCTTTATAGAGGTTTTTCCTTCTTAGTTTGTGGTTTGTTGTGGTTAGAGACCTTAATTTTGGATGACAAGGCTTTTGTGTGGATTAGGTAGTGTAGCATTCCCACCTGTTTGGACACCTTCAAGTAAAATGGCAGCTGTTCCCTTCTCCTGCTGTGTTAGTTTTAATGCTCACAGAAGAAAACCCACTCATTATTGTACTAAGGCAGGGGCAAACACAGAAGTTTGGGCACATTACAGAAGATTTTCACACTTGGAAGGGACTGTGGTGATGGTGAACTCTGCTGACCCTCGCAGGAGGCAGAGTGAGGCCCTGGCTCAGCAGAGCTGCTGCTGCAGCTCAGCCACTGCTGGGACCAAATGTGCTCTGCCCTTGGATGTCTCCCTTTTTGCAGGATTCATTAGGCTGAATAACACACAAACACAGAAAGCAGTAAGGAAAGCAGTAAACACCTTCAAATAAGAGCCAGGTCCTAACCTTTATGCTGTGGTTAAGATTGACAGAATCATAGAATGGATTGGGTTGGAAAAGACCTCCGAGATCATCAAGTCCAACTCTTGGTCCAACTCCAGTCCCTTTACCAGATCATGGCACTCAGTGCCACGGCCAAGCTCAGCTGAAAAACCTCCAGGGATGGGGAATCCACCCCCTCTCTGGGCAGCCCATTCCAATGCCTGAGCACTCTCTCTGCAAAGAACTTCTTCCTGATATCCATCCTGAACCTCCCCTGGCAGAGCTTGAGCCCATGTCCTCTTATTCTACTGCTGATTGCCTGAGAGAAGAGACCAACCCCCACCTGGCCAGAACTTCCCTTCAGGCAGTTCCAGACAGTGCTCAGGTCACCTCTGAGCCTCCTCTTCTCCAGGCTAAACACCCCCAGTTCCCTCAGCCTCTCCCCACAGCACTTGTGCTCCAGTCCCTTCTCCAGCCTCGTTGCTCTTCTCTGGCCCCGCTCCAGCCCCTCAAGCTCTTGCCTCAACTGAGGGGCCCAGAACTGAACACAACACTCAAGGTGTGGCCTCCCCAAGACAGAGTCCAGGGGAAGGGTCACTGCCCTGGGCCTGCTGGCCACCCTAGTTTGGATCCAGGCCAGGATCCCCTTGGCCTTCTTGGCCACCTGGGCACACTGGTGGCTCCTTTTGAGCTTCCTGTCCCTCAGTCCCCCCAGGTCCCTCTGCCTGGCTGCTCTGATAGTGGCTTCCACTGTGAGAGGCTGGTGAATTTAAAGAGTAGGGAGTGAGGGAATAGTCTTAGAAAGGGTTTGTTCAGCTGCAACTTCAATGCTTGGTTGTCATGTCTTTTTTATTAACCAGGAAGAGAAAGTAAAAATAAACTCCTTGATTATAGCTGAAATTAGATTTTTTTGTATATTTATGAAGACAGTACTCCTTCAAAACTTTAAGCAAAAGTATGGCCCCAGTTGTGTGACTTTTAGTGTACAGCTTTGGTTAAAACAGCTCTGTCTGCTCAGTGTGGGTTTGAAAGAGTGAATTGTGAACTTTTTAGGTAGGTGTGAAACACGGTGCTTCTCTTTCGGTGGGTGTTTTCTCTCATGTGGGCTGCAGGTGGAGGGATGGCAGGGCTGTGCCGAGCAAAAGGGAGGGGAGAGTCCCATAAAGCACCACCCCACTGCAGAGACCAGCCAGGTCTGGTGAGCATGGATACAGGAAGAGTTCTGCAGGGTTAGTGAGCTCTTAATTGTGATGAGACCAGTTTGGGTTCAGTGCCAAGAAATCTGAATTACAGTGTTCTTAAGGTGTATTGTCATGACTTACAGCTCAGTTGGTTAAAACTTGGCTGTAGCAATGCCAAGGTCATGGGTTCAATCCCCTGTGTGGGCCACTGACTTTAGAGCTGGACTCGATGTTCCTTGTGGGTCCTTCCAACTCAGAACAGTCCGTGATATCTGTGATGTTTTTGAGAGTTGGTATTGAAATCTCTTACACTTTGTTAGCCCAGAGAATGGTCAGTCTCTGTGCAGGCCTGAAAGCAAAGGTAGAAGTAGGGGGAAAAAAAGACTCTACAGGAAATGCAAAAGATAAATTTTTTTTAGATTTTCTAGAACTTTAGGACTGAAGTGGGGAGGTGTTTTCTTGCATCTCATTCACACTTCTGTGTAATACAGGTAGTGGAGAGTGAGACTTCAGTAAAATAGAAGAGAGGGAAAGCAGGAGCTCTGCCAGGGAGGGGAACTCAACAGGGAGGGGTTTTGGGAATACACTTCCCTTCCCAGGGGCTGTGCCACTGAATCAGGTTGTTTCCTTTCTTTCAATAATGACTTCTAAGCTTTATGCTTGGGAAAGAAATAAAAAGAAATTTTAATTGAGCAGGAGTGCATTTGTGTAGCAAACTGTGCTTTGGAAATCCAGTGCTCTGTGTGTGTGTGAACAGCCCTGACAGAGTGAACTCCCCATCACAGGATACATTTGCAATGTCTGCAGGGCAAGTGAGTGTTTGTAGCAATGAATTAATTGGCTTAAAGAGAAATTTCAAGGTAAACTTCCACTGAAGCTTAATTATATTTTTAAGTAAAATTGGATTTATGGGGTGGTTTCAGTTAGATCTGCTAATTTGGACTTCAGGAATAACTTTGTGCTTACATAAATGTTTTGTTTTTTTCTTTCCACAGAGGTTGCAGAGCTTGAAGCTAATTTACCTTGTAAGTACAGCATTTAATGTTTTTATTTTAAGGGGAGAAGGACCATTGAACTGAATATTTTTACTGAAGTTCAAATGCTAATATTTTTGTTACCTTCAGGGAGAGCTGTGCAAAACTCCACCCCTGGGGCTTGAACAGGTTTTCTTTGTTGCTCCCTCTTAAGGGGTTGTAGAGAGGAGGACCCTCAGTGGTGTCCCTTGAAAGGAGTATTGATAATTTCCTTCAGAATTTGGTTGTTGGGGAGTGGGAGCTTGTCTGTCATTGATCACCCAAAAGGTTCATGGGCCTGAAGGGTGCATTTTTTGCCTCACACCTGTTTTTTCTACATTCTCTCCTTTTCCAAACAGGAGGTTCTGATTTAGGGGGCAGAGAAAATAGCTCAGTTCTCGGAAACATGTTATGTTCACTTGCTGTTTCTGTGCATCACATGCAAGATGTAACCTGATGTGTTTGTTAATAGTGAAAATACTCATAAAAATCAGTTTTTCAAAAGTGATCTGTGTTCTTTAAAAAAAAAAAGGGCAATATAATGTGGTTTTAGCCCTGGAATCTCACTTGATACAAGCTCTAAACAGCTGAAAATGTTGATGGCTCCTTTAAAATAGGCTTTTAAGATCGTGGCTAAGTGGCCTGTGGCTTCTAAAGCTTCCAAAGCCTGGTCCTGCAATGGCAGCAGGACTTACAAAGGGCAGCAAAGTTCCTGCTGCCCTGTATTTGTTGCTCAGAGTGTTGACAGCACAGCCAAGTTGTTGCTGAGCTCTGTTCTTTAAGCCATATTTATTCTCTGTGCCAGGAGCCCTTGGCACACGGGCAGGCACAGCAGGTCACTGCCCACTGAGCTCAGAGCTGCTCTCAGAGCTCATCCCTGGCCCTGCAGGACTCCCTGTGGTGCAGGTTTCTCCCTGGGTCACCTCTCATATTTTCCTGCAGGGAAGGAGGGGTGAGGTGAGTGCAGCAGCCCGAGGGTGTCTGTGCAGGTGGTCACTGCTCTGCAGCCACACTGACCTGGCCATGGGCTTATCTTGCAAAGAAAAGCAGGGAATGTTCTCTGGTAGTGTTTTGGAAGCTTTGACTGTATTTTTTCTCTCCAGGTTAAACTTTCCAGTGCTGTTTCTGATGATGATCATCTCTTTGGTGATGATTCTAAGTCCAGATCAGTGCTCAGATCTAATGCAGACTGATTGATGGGAAGAAAAACACACAAAAGAAGCAGGAAAAGGGGAGGGCAGGAGGAAGCATTTTTTAACTCTTCCTTTCTCTATGCTCTTCTTCCTTAAAGGGAATTACACAATTCAAACAGAGTAATTTTAATTTTGGGCCAACTGTTTTTCTGTAGATTCTTCTATAGGATAACAAGCACCTGAGAACTGTACATTTTAGTTACTACAATGTGAGTGCATTGCTGGGGCTTGTGCACTGTTCTGGTTGGGTCTTTCAGACAAATAGAGTTTATGTCTCTGATACTATTTAGCTCCTTGACTACAGAAAAAGAACAGCCAGTTTGATGGGTTAAGGAGCTAAGGGCTGCATGGTATGGATAACAACATATCCATGGATATGCTCATCTCCCCGTGCCAGCCTGACAGCTTTTCTTTGCCCCAGTCATGAAAGGCCAGTTTTGTGCATGGGAAAGGAACTGGGTTTATGTCATCAAATTCAGACAAAGGGCTCTTATGCTGTGAACTGAAACTTTATTTTCCCCTACACTTGTTCTTCATTCTCACTGTTCTCATTGCATTCTTCTCTGCTGAGGATAAAACCATCATGTTGGTTTGTGCTGCTCTGTAACCTTTGCAGTTAAAGTGTGTCATTGGTTGTGCAGCTGAACTTGTGCAATGTGGCAGCTGAACAGGGGCCTTCTGGCTTTTGGGTGAGGCTTTGAGGAAAGGTTGTGTCTCCCTGTACCTTAGAGGTGTTAATGATCCTGTCCCCACCTTTCCCTGTGGTGACTCCTTGCGGGTCACAGTGTGTGATCAAATGTTAATATTGCTGTTAAAGGGGTTGCAGGGCAGAGATGCTCCTTCTCTGTGCTCTCAGCTTAACATGTAGCTGCTATCCATGCAGAGGACCAAATCCTTTGCATTTCCAAGGCCTTTGGGGCACCATGGTTTGCTGAAAGGGAGTGACTTTCTTCCTTACAGCTGAAAGAAGTGGAAATTGCAGGTGACCCATAACTGTATAGGGAGGAGATGCTCAAAGTGTAGGAGGAAATCACTTGACTGAAAGGTTGGGATTAATGAGGGAGTCCATTTGAAGAGTGTCAAAGATGATACAGTTGCTTTCCCAACAGTGGAGAACTAATTGTCTGATGTCATTTATTCTTTTGCTTCACAGGTACATGTAAAGTGAATTTTCCTGACCCAAACAAGCTTCATTACTTTCAGCTAACTGTAACCCCAGGTAATTTTTTAAATCACATGACTTTTGTTTCTGTGTGTGTTGGTGTCTAGGAAATGTAATTCCAAGGGTTTGCTTAGGACTCCAGTGAAGCTTCTACTCAGAGAAGGATTTGCTCTAGCACAGGGATGATGTTGTTCATGGGGTGGAGAAACTGGGCTGAATTTTCACAACTGGGCTCCAGTAAAAAAGTCATTAATATTGAGCATGTTTAGCAACTATTCAATTCTTGTTTCCTCACTTTGATTGACAGCTTTTTTTTTTACCCCCTCTCAGCCAGTTTCAAATGATCTTGTTTTATTTGCTGAGAAGAATTGTTGTATTGCAGCCCTGTTATTTTACATGTGTAGAGTGTTCTACTGATTGCTTGATTCTGCAGAGGTGAAGAGAGAAGTGACACAACACTGCTGGAAGTCTGTGCATGAGTGAAGATGCTTAACAATTAGGAGTCTTAGTCCTTGAATATTCAAATATGTGAAAGTTTGAACCTTTATTCTTAATGCAACTTGAGTGTCCTGTGAAGCTCTTGCTGGTCAGTAAAACCATTTTCAGAATTTATCCTTTCCACCTGAATAGCCACCTGAAATTACAGAGTTTGCTCCCATAGCTGTCCTTTTGAGGCTAAAAAGTTGTGTTTTATCAATGAATGTATGTGGAAGGTTATTTAAATTTTACATGCACTTGTTTGGTTTGAGACTGTGCAGCTGCTTCGGTGGCATTGCCACATGGAATACACTGAGTGTGAGTTGGGTGTGCTGGGGTCAGTGTCTCCCTGCCAGATAATCCTTGTGGGTGTACGTTTTCTGGAGATGCTCATTGACAGCAGAATTTGGGTGAGCTGTCAGTCATCCAGATGTGTCACCTGGAGAAACAGTGGTTTGCACCTCGTGGTGTGGTGTGAGTGCTTCTGCCCATCCTGGATTTTGAAGCCAGAAGGCACTAGATGTCACTGTTGCTGCTTATTAGCCAGAATCAACTGGCCCTTCCTCACAGCAGAAATCTTGGGTGGTCTTTGTTAACATGTCCATTCATGGGACTCCTTTTGGTGATGGAAAAGTGAATGTCATAAAAAATAAATGCAAGTGCTGTTGTAAAACTTGTAAGCTCTCATTCTGTGTGGGTGTGCTCACTGTCACTGGGTGGGTGTCAGTCTGCTGGCACCAAATGTCCTTCAATTCATATGATGCTGCTTTATTGTATTTTGGAAACGAGTTGACTTTACAAGCAGAGTCTGGCTGTGTGATTAGGGGTGTCTTGAATGACAAGCAGTGAGAGCTTGTCCAGGCTAATTCCAAGGTGTGTAAACCACAGTACTTTTTTTGTCAGTTCAAGATGCTGCAGTCAGAAGGAAGTCACAAGCATGGCAGGGTTTTTGTGCTGCCTTCGTTGCTGAAATGATCTTGGCAAAGAGATGGTCTTAATTAACATTTTGTTTCCCTAAATAGAGCTGCACAGCTGAGGTCTCTGCAGTTACAGCCTGACCAAAGTAAACATCTATTTTCAGCTGTGCATAATTCAGGTATAGAACCTTGAGATCAGCTACAGCTGAGCACAGCTCTCTAAAGGCAGAACATAACACAGACAAGGAAAGCTTTATAGTTTTCTGATTCCCTTCAAGACTGAGTTTGCCTTTAGGGTGTGCTAAATCTTCATTTCCTCTGGGATAGCAGAGAGGCAGCTAAGTGGTTGTCACAGAATTTTTACAACTCAAGTGGGCTTGAGCCAACTATTCTTGTAGTGTCTAAACATTACTGGATGAATCTTGACAGTCTGGAGGAAGAGCCCGTTTTTCTCCTCCTGCCTGGAACTGCCTCTTGCATTTGGAGCTGAGTTACTTCTGGAAATGCTGCTCATGCATTTGGCCTTGTAAATCTCTGCAGCTTTTTTGTGTGGAACAAGGGCTGGGCTCAGCCAGGGAATATCCAGCACTGCCCAGTTAGGACAGTGTGAGGGCTGATGGGGGGCATGATCCATGATGGGAGCCTGCAACTCAGAGCTGTGGGCTGGCTCACTTCTCCAAGCTTTCAGTTGAAGTTCTCCTGCATTCTGACATTAGAGCTTAAATTCTGTAGCCACATTTTATAAGGAATCACAAAATGGATGGTGTTGGAAAAGACCTCCGAGATCATCAAGTCCAACCCTTGGTCCAACTCCAGTCCCTTTACCAGATCATGGCACTCAGTGCCATGGCCAAGCTCAGTTGTAAAACCTCCAGGGATGGGGAATCCACCCCCTCTCTGGGCAGCCCATTCCAATGCCTGAGCACTCTCTCTGCAAACAAGTTTTTTCTCATCTCCAACTTCAATTTCCCCTGGCAGAGCTTGAGCCCATCGTGCCCCCTTGTCCTATTGCTGAGTGCCTGGGAGAAGAGACCAACCCCCACCTGGCCAGAACTTCCCTTCAGGCAGTTCCAGACAGTGCTGAGGTCACCTCTGAGCCTCCTCTTCTCCAGGCTAAACACCCCCAGCTCCCTCAGCCTCTCCCCACAGCACTTGTGCTCCAGTCCCTTCTCCAGCCTCGTTGCTCTTCTCTGGCCCCGCTCCAGCCCCTCAATCTCTTGCCTCAACTGAGGGGCCCAGAACTGAACACAGTCTTACACCAAGACAGTTTCCCAAAACTCCCAGCTCTCAGGTGCTGACAGCACAGGTTTTTAACACTGGAAATGCTTTTTGTGGTCCATTGTTCTAACCTGATGTTCTTCACAAAGCCCTTCTCAGTGTTTTGAATGTGTCTGATCTCAAAAGGACACTCTAAAAAAGCCTCTTTAGGTTCTCAAAACGTTCTCTTTAGGTTCACAAAGAGACTAATTTGAATAAGAAAATAAACTTCACCACCCAGCAGAAACACTTCAGCTCCCTTGCTCAGCACCTTTCATAATAACCTTTCTCAGCAGGTATTTAACATCACAGAATTACCCTGGTGACAGTAAGTTTCTAAATTAAAATGAAATCTTAAAAAAGTCAGAATAAGGGTGGCTGCTCTTTTCACATAATTCAAGGAATTCCAATTCCTTCATGTTACAACCTTCTGCAGTGCACCATAAGTGGATATATAGTAGTGCCTGCTGGAAAATGGGTGGATTTTACTGCCTCAGTGGACAAAACTCCGTGTTCCCAAGGTCCACTGGCTCTCTGCTGTCTGAAGCTTCTTTTTCCTTTTGTCATCTGAAACAATTGTTCTGTCGTTGAAAAATGCCCTTATGCTCCACTTGCCTCTGTTCTTATTTTTATACCAGTACCACACTGGATTAAAGTCTAGGGAAAATGAGGAGATAGATGCAGGGCCCTGCCTGCTGCACTGGTATGTGGAGCACAAAATTGGAAGTGGAGACTAAAACATGGTAATGACCTGGAAGAAAATCAAGGAGGTGAGTTTAGGTAGCTACACACAAAGAACTCTAGGAGAGTATGTGCAGTTAATAAAATTTGCCTGCAGTTCCCAGGCAGTTGGAGCAGTCTGGGGTTAATGTGGTTATTTTAGAGTCCCATTCTGGAGGGATTAAAAAAGAGCCTGTTTTCTGATTTGCATGCCACAGAATGGCAAATGTCTGTTAGCATGGCTGAGCATTTCCACACTGCTGGTTCAGGGAGCAGCTCTCCCAAGTGCATCCTTTGTGGCCTGTCCTAATTACCCTGCATTTTCTTTTAATGTGGTGAAATAATTTGGTTTAGTGTTTTCCACAGCACTTTCAGGCATTAAACCACCTAAAGATGCAAACTAAGATTAGAGTCAGGTTGTTGCTAATGAAACCTGAGACTGAAGTGGGTGGGATGCTTGCTCTGCTAGTATAGCTTGAAGACGTAAATTCAAGCAGTAGGAGGAAAACTGGAGCTCAGATATATTTATTCCCTTTTAGCAGAAGTCTCTCAGTGGCAAACTTCCTAACTTATGTAATAAAGCTGTTTTGTTTGATGGTTTTATTTATAGCACTTTCCTCACTAATAACTCTGCCAGAACTTTGGTTTTTCACACCACTTTTCTGTGCCCAAAAAAGTTGAGGGTCTTTGTCCCTGTCTGAAAACTTAATTGACTTGCTTGAGATGCCACAAGATGACTCTGTTGTGAAGGCTGATCTTGTCAGTGCAGTGCAAGATTTCAGGCTGGGCACTGAGGCCCTGCAAGGTAGGAATTTTTAATACACATTTAAGTGGTTGGTAATGAATAGCTTGGTTGAAAAGCTTCACTAACATACAGGGAGTGTGAAAAAGGAGTGAGCAGAGGTGCCTTACTCTCCTAATTGGGTAAATATGTCCTTGCTTATTCTATAATGAGACTGGAAGTGTGCACGGTGCTTTTTTTGGTTAGTGTGAGCCTGAACTGATGTCCAGGGAAAACCAAACATAAAGTGGGTTGTAATGCAAGGCAGTGATGAGTTTTGAATTGCCCTTGTGGGAGACTTGACTGAGAGGATGTGGAAGGGCCCTGCAGTGTGAGGCACAATGTGTAAAGTGCTCCAGGTCTTCCAGAGATTTCTCAGCCTTACATGGAACACAGGAAAACAAATGCAAGAAAGCTGAGTTAATACATGAGGTATCTCTTAGAGCCTGTGGAGGTGTAAATATGTGGTTTTGAAAGTGCCTGAGCTAATCTAAAATAAGTTTTTAAGGAAAAGGGGTGTTTCACCATCTGGGCCTGCTGCTTCTCTTCTGCTGGCACCGATTTCATCCTGCACATGAGCACTCAGTTTCCCTGTGGCTGGGTGGCATTGGAGCTGTCCTGAGCTAGGTCTGCCTGCTGGAGAAGAGCAGAGAAAATGATAAACGACTGTTCAGATTTTTTCCCCACCTCCTGTGTGTGTTGAGCAGTGTCAGGCTGCTGTTTCTGTCTGTGCTCCTTGCTGTTCCTGCACTGTGGGCCTGGTGTTTCCATACAATCACAGAATGGATTGGGTTGGAAAAGACCTTCCAGATCATCAAGTCCAACCCTTGGTCCAACTCCAGTCCCTTTACCAGATCATGGCACTCAGTGCCACGGCCAAGCTCAGCTGAAAAACCTCCAGGGATGGGGAATCCACCCCCTCTCTGGGCAGCCCATTCCAATGCCTGAGCACTCTCTCTGCAAAGTTTTTTCTCATCTCCACCTTCAATTTCCCCTGGCAGAGCTTGAGCCCACTGTGCCCCCTTGTCCTATTGCTGAGTGCCTGGGAGTGCAGACACACATGGAGCGTGGCTTTCCTCTCGCTGCTTGACTGGCAGGAATCTGACAGCCTTTTGGCAATCTCTCCTCCCCTGGAACTGTTCTGGAATGGTTTTTTTGGACAGCTGTAACACTGAGGATTCATTAAACCCCAGTGTTTGCTGGGATGTAAGGCTGGTGTAGATACATCCCCCACCAGGCCTCTGTCCCATTTGGGCAGGGATGGGATGTGGAGACCTGCTGGACACTCCTCTGCAGGCCCATGAGATCAAGGGACTACTGAAATTAAGCCAAGGGAAATAACTTTTATATTTGGAAATAGTGACAATTTCAGCTTGGTTAAAATGCTATTACAGTGCTATTATAATGTGCTGGGGGTGGATAAAGTGTAGTCAGGTGTGTTCTGTAGGATAAATGGTGGTGCTTGAGCTCCTGGGGGATACAGAACCATCTTCCCAAGGATTCCTTTCTGAACAGTGTATCTTGCTGAGTGTTTAGCACATTTGACAGGAAGCAGTTTCATCAAAAGGATTTTAGTGTAACCCTCCTTTTACTTCTCAATCTTCAGTAATGGCTTGCTGTACTGCTTTTTATCTCAGTATGTTTGAAAACAAAAGATACATGCTTTTATCTTGCTTCTTTCCTTTAAAAATCAGTGCACGTCCATTTATTTTCTGGTAAAGCATAATGTGCCTGAGGAGACTGGTCAATAACTGCAACACACTCCAGAGTTGAATTGGAGTGGAAATGGGGAATGGGTTTGAGGAGGATGTGCTCTGGACAGGTTATTCCAGTGAGATTTGCAGAGGCTGAGGGTTGCAGCTCTGTGCTGTGCAGGGTGGGAAGACCAGCCATGTTTTGTTTCCATGCTCTGGACCTGCCCACGATCTACAGAGGCTCCCAGGAGAAGCTGGACCATGATGGGCATCCCTCTTTTGGAGGGGCATTCTGGGCATGGTGTGTGGTTGAGTCTCATCTCTGGCAGCATCAGCTTTTGCTGTCTCACTTCCCTCTCCAGCTGAGGGTTTGTCTTACTGAACAGGGTGATGCCCTCTCCTTTTCAGTGACCAGCTGGTAAGGGATGGCAGAGAGGAGGAGGGCAGGAACTGGCTTTCTCCTGGGGCAGGGTGGAGGTTACAGGCTGAAACCAGAGCATGTGCATGTGCTGCATTTTGGTTGGTGTGAGTAGATAGAGAGAGGGTCATGCTGGATCTGTGCAGGAGCTGGGAAGGCAGCAGGTCCAGGAGGCAGCATCCTGGAAGTGGATTTTGATGACCTACAGTAGAGAAGCTTGTTTTCTGTAATTTGGAGCAAGCTAGATAGATGAAAAAGAGATTTTTATTTTTTGTAAACTATGGATTGCTTCACAGAACATTTCTTTGTAATGTTGTTTTAAAAAATACAAAAACCCCACTGTCATAAAGTGCTAACTGGCCCTCAGGGCCTTCAGACCTTCACTGTGGCTGGACCATGTGATGCAGAGAGCAGGAGTGCTCAAGGTAGTTTGAGCCTGAGCATTCCAAACCCCCGTTTCCCTTTTATCATGGAAAACCTCAGTAATGGCAATGCCAGACAGACATTTCAGGTCACTTTTCAAGAATCTCAGCCTTGGAGCACACCTTGAGTGTTGTGTTCAGTTCTGGGCCCCTCAGTTGAGGAGAGATTGAGGGGCTGGAGCGGGGCCAGAGAAGAGCAACGAGGCTGGAGAAGGGACTGGAGCACAAGTGCTGTGGGGAGAGGCTGAGGGAGCTGGGGGTGTTCAGCCTGGAGAAGAGGAGGCTCAGAGGTGACCTCAGCACTGTCTGGAACTGCCTGAAGGGAAGTTCTGGCCAGGTGGGGGTTGGTCTCTTCTCCCAGGCACTCAGCAATAGGACAAGGGGGCACGATGGGCTCAAGCTCTGCCAGGGGAAATTGAAGTTGGAGAGCAGAAAAAACTTCTTTGCAGAGCGAGTGCTCAGGCATTGGAATGGGCTGCCCAGAGAGGGGGTGGATTCCCCATCCCTGGAGGTTTTTCAGCTGAGCTTGGCCGTGGCACTGAGTGCCATGATCTGGTAAAGGGACTGGAGTTGGACCAAGGGTTGGACTTGATGATCTTGGAGGTCTTTTCCAACCCAATCCATTCTATGATTCTGTGATCTCAAGAACTGCAGACTGACTGTTATCGTTTTATATTATTTCTGGCTCAATGTAACTAGATATTTTAAGATATATTATAAAATGTAGCCATTTTTTTAATTCAGTTTTGAGGCTGAGGCTGACAGAGGGGCAGACATATTTTCCCAGCTGATGTCTGATTGTAGGATAATTACAGTGAAAGAACCTGCTTGCTCTGCTGTTGCAGGGCACTGAAACCTGCTCTTGCAGGCAGCATTCACACTGCTCATGGGACATGATTGGTAGCACAGGGCTGGGAAACTGTGCCAAGCCCTGGAGCAGGATGCAGTGTGCATTGGCAAGTGAAGTGTTCACCCAGCTCATTCCAAGGCTCAGTAGGTGGTGCTCAGTGTCACGTGGCAGGATTTTCCTCGTACAGACGTGAGAAGCTCAGTCCGGGATTCCTCTGACTTGGTATCACCTGTTGCTCTGCCCAGGACTGTGGATTTTTCTGGGATTGTTGGCTCTGACTTCAAATTTCTGCTGTAAAAATTTTTGGAGTGAAGAAAGACACAACTCACAGACTGTTTGGATTAGAGAGCAGTTTGTGGTATGGTGTAACTGGGTTAAGTGTTTGATGATAAATAACCCTGTGCAGTTATTGTAATCTTTGTAGTTTTCTATTATTTAACTATTTCCCTTGTTTTCCCTTTTGCAGATGAGGGCTATTACCAAGGTGGAAGGTTTCAGTTTGAAACTGAAGTTCCTGATGCCTACAATATGGTGGTGAGTGTTTGTCATTAGTCAATGGTTGTCATTTTAGGTTTTCTTTCCAAGTGATGGGACTTTGGGGGGAACTTGGCATGGAGTCTGAGAAAGGATCTTCTACCTGTTACTAAAATACTGTGAGTTTGTAGAAAAATCTTTGTTGCCTTGAGGCCATTTGAAGTCCTGCTCAAAGTTGGGCTGGTGCTAAAAGTTGGATTTGGTTGCTCAAGGCCTGGGCCAGTTGGCATTTCAGAATCTCTTGGGATGGAGATCTCACTGCTTCTCTGGTGCTGTGTTCCAGTGTTTAATTACCTCTGTTGTGATTTTTTTTTCCTATTTGAGATCAGAATTTCCCTTTTTGCAGCCTGTCTGTGGGCCTCTTGCTTCTATCACTGTGCACCTGTAAGAAGAGCCTGACTCAGTCTCCTCTCTCCCCTCCCTTCAGGTAGTTGTAGGCAGTAGTGGGGGCCCTGCCTTCATTTTTCCCTTCTCCAGGCTGAACAGATCCCTGTCCATCAATTCTTTGCAGTGTGTGTGTTAATCCCTCCTGGGAGCATAGGGTGAAAATGGGGAATGCACAGATACAGTGACAAGTGGCACCTCCAGCAATTTTACTTGTAGTCTGTCAGGCTGTTTCGTTAAGTATCTTTAAAAAATAACAGTTTCAATGGTTATTAAGCAAACAGCTTTTCAGGGGACCTATGAATAATTGTGGTATCTGCTTGTGGTTACACAGAAAGCTCCAGACAGCTTGGCCTTTTCAAGCGTGAGAACTCTCGGCATTTCATGCTTGTACTTCACCAAAATTGCAGAGCCTGGTGAGGGAGGAGAGATGCAATTACAATAAAAATAACTTCAGACATTGTTTTCAGAGTTTAGCTGTCAAAAGAACAAGATTTTCTCCAAAAAAGGAAAACAATTAAGGCTCGCCTCCAATTCTCAGGAATTAACACCTGCTGTTCTGTATCCTGGTAGCTCAATGCATAAGGAAGCCACACTCATTTGAGCAACTGAGTTGCAATATTTGCAGTTAGGTACATAAATTTCAGGCAGAAGGAAGTCTCGTTTTCTTTTAGGCTTAGAAGTGACCTCATCTCTGTCTGGAACTGCCTGAAGGGAAGTTCTGGCCAGGTGGGGGTTGGTCTCTTCTCCCAGGCACTCAGCAATAGGACAAGGGGGCACGATGGGCTCAAGCTCTGCCAGGGGAAATTGAAGTTGGAGATGAGAAAAAACTTGTTTGCAGAGAGAGTGCTCAGGCATTGGAATGGGCTGCCCAGAGAGGGGGTGGATTCCCCATCCCTGGAGGTTTTTCAGCTGAGCTTGGCCGTGGCACTGAGTGCCATGATCTGGTAAAGGGACTGGAGTTGGACCAAGGGTTGGACTTGATGATCTTGGAGGTCTTTTCCAACCCAATCCATTCTATGATTCTATGAATGTTTTAGATAATTTTGTCATTTTTTGCCTCCATCCTTCTGCCTCGTTTTCTTACTTTGGTGTTTATAGTTCAGACCCCTTTCTTCTTTTGGAGAGGCTGAAGAATGTATAGGGCAGGATCCTGGGGAAATGGTTCTGGGAAGACCTTTGCCTTGTGTTCAGCTGCACCCAGCCTGAATTCAGCATTGTCTGTGTGGAGTAGTTGCAGTCACAGCATTGTTCATGTACAAGTGTGAAGGAGGTTCCGTGGCCTGGAATGCCACACCTCGAGTTCCCACCCTGAGCTGGGAGAACAGGGCATTGAGAGAGAGTAGAAAGGGTTATGTTTCTGAAAGCAAGAGTTGGCATTGGGTTGGCTTTCCAGAAGATGCCTTCACAAGTTTCCTAATGTTCCTTCATAATCTGTGGATTAATGGGATGTTTATACATCTCATATTCCTTTATAATCTGTGGATAAATGGGATGTATGTACATCTCATATTCCTTTATAATCTATGGATATTTGGGATGTATATACATCCCATATTCCTTTATAATCTGTGGATTAATGGGATGTATGTACATCCCATATTCCTTTATAATCTGTGGATTAATGGGATGTATGTACATCCCATATTCCTTCATAATCTGTGGATTAATGGGATGTACATACATCCCATATTTATCCATAATCTGTGGATAAATGGGATGTATGTGTATCTCATATAAAGTTTATGCATGCAGAGAACTGTAGCATTTCTGAAACAGCTTCGGATTTTCCCTCTCCTTACTTTGATAGTTGTTCTCTCCCTTTGCAGTAATATTGGTCAAGAATTACCTGCTCAGCTGTTCTGTTTCCAAAGTGTTTGGGATCATGTCTGTCTTTATTGACACACTTCTCTTAGCACAGGTTAAGGAGCCTTAATAGTGTTTGCAGTTGGATGGTTTTGGTTGTGGGATGTCTTAAGTGCTTTAGAATTAAAAGGTCTCAGGTTTGTTATGGTTCCCTGCTCAGCACTGGCAGAAAAATCTACAGTGAATGTTAATTAGATATTTTTAAATTCTGACAGCTCTCATGCAGTACAAAAGAATGCCTTGGGACTAGCTAGTTTCTGAAGAAAATATTTCAAATAGCATTGGTTCCAGATTTCTCTTAGGAACCACATCCTTTCTCTAGGGGGGAGGTTGTGAAGTGAAGAACTACAGTCACAGAACTGACACCTCCAAGTACACCTGTCCTTTTCAGAGTGCCAAATTATCAGGATCTGAAACTGTTAATTAAGTACATTTATTGATTTAAGTCTGTCATTTGTGGAAGGGAGGGGTTATTTATTAACTTAATTTTTCTGGAAATGAGACAAACTGGAGTTTGTTCTGCAAAGCTTCCACCAAAGCTGAAATTGGAATGTGCAGAGTTCCCAAACACTTGCAGAGCTTTCTTGTGCCTTCAGTGTTTATTCACTGATGTGCTGGAGTGGCCTGAGGACAGGTGGGAAAAGCAGAGTTTCCACTACCAGAACTAGGGAAGGATCCCAGAGCACTGGGCAGCTTGGAAATGGTGCAGTCACTGCTGTGCCCCCACCTTGAGGGTGGATCTGCCTGTCCAGCTTTTGGTATCTGAGGTGAAGGAAGAGTTTGAGCAGTGAAACAGGTGGGGTTTGTGGGCTTTGTTATGCAAATTGTCACACATGTGACCTGGAGATGGTTGGAGCTCTTCAAGTGAAACAACTTGAGCAAACCTTGTGTGGATTTGTTGGTCTAAGGAGGATTCAAAGATGACTTGGAACAAGCTCGAAGGAGAAGTTTTGTCTGAAGATAAATTTTATAACAGTGCTGCAGAGTTGTCCTGTCTGTCTAACGGGGGAAAAGGAGAGGGAGAGAAAAAATCTTTGTCTTACTGTCAGAAGTGTTTTGGTTTTTTTTTTTTAATTTTTAGCAATGAAAAGCACTTTGAAAGAATAAAAGAATTCTTTTGTTTCCATGATACAAAAAATGAGGCACCAGTTAATTCACTCTGACTGTGAGGAGCTGGGGATTTTTTTTAAGAGTTTCTGTAAAGGCTTTTTCCTACTCATCAATACATTCCCTGTTTGAAGGTGCATATGGTAGAAATTTACTCTTTTATCTTGATCTATCAGCATGGAATAAATGCTGCTGCTCTCCTTCACGTGAGAACTAGACATAATCTTTCAAAACAATGTGAATGAGTAGCTAATGAAAAGCTGTGCTGTTAGAAAGCTTCTCAACACAGCATTTGTTTTGGAGGGAAAGAGTTTGAGACTGTTTTCAGTTCAAGGTCTACCATGCAACTTGCAGATGTGTTGTGGTGGTGGGTGTTTCTTCTTTTAGAACGTATGTTTGGATGTGGTTTTGGTGTCTCAGTGCCATGTGCATTCTCTTACCTCTTTTCCTCTGGCCACCCCAACCCCTGCAGCGCTCCAGGCTGGGCACAGAGTGGCTGGAGAGCAGCCAGGCAGAGGGACCTGGGGGGACTGAGGGACAGGAAGCTCAACAGGAGCCACCAGTGTGCCCAGGTGGCCAAGAAGGCCAAGGGGACCCTGGCCTGGATCCAAAGTAGCGTGGCCAGCAGGCCCAGGGCAGTGACCCTTCCCCTGGACTCTGCCTTGGGGAGGCCACACCTTGAGTGTTGTGTTCAGTTCTGGGCCCCTCAGTTGAGGCAAGAGATTGAGGGGCTGGAGCGGGGCCAGAGAAGAGCAACGAGGCTGGAGAAGGGACTGGAGCACAAGTGCTGTGGGGAGAGGCTGAGGGAGCTGGGGGTGTTTAGCCTGGAGAAGAGGAGGCTCAGAGGTGACCTCAGCACTGTCTGGAACTGCGTGAAGGGAAGTTCTGGCCAGGTGGGGGTTGGTCTCTTCTCCCAGGCACTCAGCAATAGGACAAGGGGGCACGATGGGCTCAAGCTCTGCCAGGGGAAATTGAAGTTGGAGATGAGAAAAAACTTGTTTGCAGAGAGAGTGCTCAGGCATTGGAATGGGCTGCCCAGAGAGGGGGTGGATTCCCCATCCCTGGAGGTTTTTCAGCTGAGCTTGGCCGTGGCACTGAGTGCCATGATCTGGTAAAGGGACTGGAGTTGGCCCAAGGGTTGGACTTGATGATCTCAGAGGTCTTTTTCAACCCAATCCATTCTATGATTCTGTGATTCCAGGGAGTCCTAATTAAAAGCCATTTCATTAAAAAGATAATTTGGAAGTTGAGAACAAAATGATGAGACAAAACACATCATGCTGCTATGGAAATACAGCTCTTTGGCTGTTTGGTCTCTTGACTGAACACCTCATGGGGAACAGCGGAGGAAAATAGTTGCACATCTCTAATATGTGATTTAATTGAAGTTGTGCAAGGTGCTGGTCTGTGCTGATGTTCTCCAGCACACCTCCTGTAGGAAATAATCCACCTGATTGAAAGCTGCTCGTTGTAATGGGGATGGGGCACAGATGGAACCACGTGCTGTTGCGAAGCTACTGACGTTTGTATGACCCACTCTTTATTTACCTCACAAAACCAGAGCAAACGAGACCATATTTTAAGAATCTGTATTTCAAAACCCACTGTGAAATTCAGAAATTTGATGACCTTGACTGAAAATAAGTTGGGTAGCTTTTTATTTTAGTGTCTTAAATTTGAGTATGATGAGTTGTGAATAGGAAGGTCTGTGTTTAAAACAAGTTGTTCTTTTGCTGTAATTATTATCGTCGTATTCTCTGCTGGTTTTTAACAAACCCTTCACCTGGATAAGTCCTGAAGGAAAACACTTTGTAGTTTTTCTGGTTTAGGTGTTGTTTTACTAGTTAAGTGTTAAGAAACTGAATGACTTGGAATGTTTTCTTTCTCCTGAAGAAGGAAAGAGTAAATTTTCTTGGCTTTCTTTAAAGTTATGTTTTTCTAAGGAAAATTCTAATACCAGCCCAGAGTTTGTATAGAGTTGAGAGAAGCTCAAAGGGCAGAGAAAACTGGTTTGAGTCCTGTAGGTTGTGTATCAGTGTTTTTAACATCCAGACCTCAGCTGTGAGTATCAGATAGATTTGCCTTTTTCAGTTCTATGAGATGTAACAGAAATATGGTTTTATTTTAAGGGATAATGTGGTAATTTGTTTTCTCTCCTGGCAGCCTCCAAAGGTGAAGTGTTTGACAAGAATCTGGCACCCCAACATCACAGAGACAGGAGAGATCTGCCTAAGGTAACAACAGCATTCTCTTGTGGTTTTATTAACCTTGGAAGTTTCTCTGTGTGATAAAATCCTGCGTGGAATTGTCATGATGGTGTTTATTTCTGCAGATTCTGCAAATCAATGGGGTGTGACTTTTAGGAATACAGAAATCTGCTGCAAGGGTTGTTTTTGCTGTGCATTACAGGCCATGTAGAGTCAGCTCCAAACTCAGACTCTTTCCATGTGTTTTTTCCCAACTTCAGCCTCAAACTCTTTCCCTGTTTTTTTCCTACTTGGGATAAAAATGTAAACTCCAAGCAAAATGTGGTGGGTTTTTTTCTCCCTCATAATCAAAAAGGACTTGAGACTTTAATGCCTGAGTGTGTAAAGTGCTTGAAACCCCTTCATGTTTCACAAAGGAAGGAAAAAGCATTCCTTAAACTTTGACAGTAATTCTTCTGAGCTTAAAGAAAATATGGGGTTGGAAAACTTCTCTATGGACCATTTGATTATTTTAACATTTAATATCCACTAAGATGGCACAT
The DNA here is from genome assembly GCF_047495875.1 of Pithys albifrons albifrons. Taxonomy (NCBI): domain Eukaryota; kingdom Metazoa; phylum Chordata; class Aves; order Passeriformes; family Thamnophilidae; genus Pithys; species Pithys albifrons. Next base: position 38,570,446 of record NC_092465.1, read on the forward strand.
TCCAGTAATAGCAAAGCAGAGTTGGGGTGAAGGTAAGTCCAAAAGCTTTCCTTTTCCAAAGTGAGAGCCTCCTGTTTGTGGGTGGTTTTCTCTGACAGTCAATGTTTCCTCCCAAAAATCTTTGATTTCAGGGTTTCCTCAGGAGTACCTGATGGTGAAATTGGCCAGAAAACAAACACAAACAGAAGTGAGAACCATAACTGTCACTTTTCAAGTTAGTGGCATAGAAAAGAAAAAATAGATGAAGCAGATCCCATGGCAATGTGAGACTGAAAGCTGTTCTGAAGATCCAGGATGGTTGTTGACATGTGTATAAAATAAACACTTAAAAATAGAAAAGCTAAACCTTTCCTCTAAGTTTCATAGAACCATAGTATTAATTGGGTTGGAAAAGACCTCCGAGATCATCAAGTCCAACCCTTGGGCCAACTCCAGTCCCTTTACCAGATCATGGCACTCAGTGCCACGGCCAAGCTCAGCTGAAAAACCTCCAGGGATGGGGAATCCACCCCCTCTCTGGGCAGCCCATTCCAATGCCTGAGCACTCTCTCTGCAAAGAAGTTTTTTCTCATCTCCACCTTCAATTTCCCCTGGCAGAGCTTGAGCCCATCGTGCCCCCTTGTCCTATTGCTGAGTGCCTGGGAGAAGAGACCAACCCCCACCTGGCCAGAACTTCCCTTCAGGCAGTTCCAGACAGTGCTGAGGTCACCTCTGAGCCTCCTCTTCTCCAGGCTGAACACCCCCAGCTCCCTCAGCCTCTCCCCACAGCACTTGTGCTCCAGTCCCTTCTCCAGCCTCGTTGCTCTTCTCTGGCCCCGCTCCAGCCCCTTCAATCTCTCCTCAACTGAGGGGCCCAGAACTGAACACAACACTCGAGGTGTGGCCTCCCCAAGGCAGAGTCCAGGGGAAGGGTCACTGCCCTGGGCCTGCTGGCCACGCTAGTTTGGATCCAGGCCAGGATCCCATTGGCCTTCTTGGCCACCTGGGCACACTGGTGGCTCCTGTTGAGCTTCCTGTCCCTCAGTCCCCCCAGGTCCCTCTGCCTGGCTGCTCTCCAGACACTCTGTGCCCAGCCTGGAGCGCTGCAGGGGGTTGGGGTGGCCAAAGGGCAGGACCTGCACTTGGCCTTGTTGAACTCCATCCCATTGCAATCAGTCCATCTCTCAAGTCTCTCCAGATCCCTCTGCAGAGCCCTCCTCCTGTTTAAAATCATCTCAGTACTGTGCTGGAGGTCCTGGTGAATGTGATTTCCACAGGGCACTCTCACAGCTCACAGGCAGGTCATGCTCAGCAGCTTTAGGGGAACTTGAGATGGTTTGGGTCAAATAGTGCAAGAAAAGGAACAACCAGGTGAGCTGTGTGGAATAAGAAATACACACCAAACAATGGGTGAAGTTGAAGGTTCAGTACAGAATCTTCTGAGATTAAATAAACTGTCACATTCACATAGTCACAGAATGGTTTATGTTGGAAGAGACCTTAAAAACCATCTCATTCCACCCCCTGCATGTGCAGGGATACCTCCCACTGGCCCAGGTTGCTCTAAGCCCTGTCCAGCCTGGCCTGGGACACTCCCAGGGATCCAGGGGCAGCCACAGCTTCTCTGGGCACATTCTTGAGGATGTTTCACTGTTTCATGCCATCAGATGGTTTTAACTATGAGGGATGAACATTGTAGTTCTCATGAAGTGAAATAATGTTTTCAGCATCTGCACTGAAACGTCAACCTTATTTCATTGTCAGATACCTTAAGATATCAAACCTTTGAGATGTCTACCCATTTAGATGGGAAAACTAAAATACCTTGGAATGCTTTATGCCTGTTACAATGGAGAATGCACTCTGTCTATAGCACCTGCAATCAGCTTACACAAGAGTCTTTACATAAAAATAGCTTCAGTTACTTTCAGAAGCAGAAAAAATCCTCATTTGGTATTTTTCCTGTCAGTCTTTAGCTAAACATTCCTCCTGCTATGATACATGATGGTTTGATAATCATCCCTGGATGAAAACATACCAACTGGTTAAGCTTGGGGTCAAGCATAGTAGTTTTGGGAAGGAGAAATGTTGCTTCTCTGTGCTTTATGGATTGCAGTTCCTCTGGACCATGTTAGAGCATATTAATTAGGTCTGACCATACTTGTGGATATTTCCTCCACTGCACATGTAGATAGAAAAAAAATCAAGGTTTCTCCAGGACTAATCTCCCTATTACAGTAATTTTTAGTCACTCAATCTGTAAATCATTTCAGCTGGAGTTTCAGAAAGTTTTCAGCTTCCAGGAATCTTTCAGTTCCCAGTTCAGTGGATGCTTTTGCAGGATCTCTTTGGAATGTTCTGTATTTAACAAGAAAAGATTCCTCAAAGCCTTTTTCCATGCAGGAATCACAGAATGAGAAATATTTGTTGAAAGCTGAGCACCTCTGAGTGGCTGTTTTGGTTCCTGTGGCTTCACAAATGGTGATTTTGCAGTCTGCCCATAGGAACCCAAATACAAGGAGTTGAGATCACATTCTGGGAGGTCTCCCAGGTGCCAACCCCAGATGGTGAGGTGTGGGTGTCAGTTCCTGTCCCCCAGGACTGAGGACACCCATGTCTTTTTTTAGTTCCCACTACAGCTGAAGACAAAGCAAACTAGAAGATCTTTAAAGTCTCTTCCCACCCAGCCTATTCTGATGGAAATAGTGTTTTATTGTTGTTCCCTGTTCTGGTGAAGGTCTTCACTGACAAACTCGCCCTGTGGGAGGAGGATCCATGGATGGCAGGTCTTGGAACAGGAGCTGTGTGCAGGTGCTTGTTCATCCAGCAAATAGTTCATGTTTTTTGTGTGTTTCTGCCCATTTAGGTGTCCATTCTGTGTGTGGGATGCTCAGAGAGCCTCTCACCATTCAGACATGGGTCATCCCCAAGAAGGGCATGAGATGCAGATTTTCTAGACACCCTGTGCTGGGGGAGAGTTCTAATTAGGGACTTAATGAGCATTGCCAATATGTAGGAAGAAAGAGAATGCTGTTCTGTAAATGAATTGTGTCAGCAAACGAGGAGTGTTAAGACAAGGGATGCTCACCTGTCTCCATTGGCAGAGCTCTGGGAGAGGTTGGAGTGTCTCCACAAGTCCTGGCTGCAGGTGTGTCCCTCTGGAGTGGGCTCTGAGGCCTTGGGGAGCTGCAGGGCTGTGAGTGAGGATGGCTGATGTGCTCAGGCACTCTGAGCTCTGTCAGTGCTGGAGAGCAGCCAGGCAGAGGGACCTGGGGGGACTGAGGGACAGGAAGCTCAACAGGAGCCACCAGTGTGCCCAGGTGGCCAAGAAGGCCAATGGGATCCTGGCCTGGATCCAAAGTAGCGTGGCCAGCAGGCCCAGGGCAGTGACCCTTCCCCTGGACTCTGCCTTGGGGAGGCCACACCTTGAGTGTTGTGTTCAGTTCTGGGCCCCTCAGTTGAGGCAAGAGCTTGAGGGGCTGGAGCGGGGCCAGAGAAGAGCAAGGAGGCTGGAGAAGGGACTGGAGCACAAGTGCTGTGGGGAGAGGCTGAGGGAGCTGGGGGTGTTTAGCCTGGAGAAGAGGAGGCTCAGAGGTGACCTCAGCACTGTCTGGAACTGCCTGAAGGGAAGTTCTGGCCAGGTGGGGGTTGGTCTCTTCTCCCAGGCACTCAGCAATAGGACAAGGGGGCACGATGGGCTCAAGCTCTGCCAGGGGAAATTGAAGTTGGAGAGCAGAAAAATCTTCTTTGCAGAGAGAGTGCTCAGGCATTGGACTGGGCTGCCCAGAGAGGGGGTGGATTCCCCATCCCTGGAGGTTTTTCAGCTGAGCTTGGCCGTGGCACTGAGTGCCATGATCTGGTAAAGGGACTGGAGTTGGCCCAAGGGTTGGACTTGATGATCTCAGAGGTCTTTTTCAACCCAGTCCATTCTGTGATTATTTTATTGCATATATTAACTTCCTGCTTCCTTCTCAGTTCCCAGTAAGGTATATGACCAGGCAGAGAGGAGCACTGCAGCTCAGTGTTACAGAGAACAGCCTCTAACTTTTGCCACATGGACAGGAATCACAGCCACAAGATGTTGCTGTTCATGTTCTTGAACTTAGTTTTGCACTAGTGGCAATGGCATATTTTATCTTCTTAAAGGCACAGAAGTGAGGTGAGCAGCACAGTTAAGATGGAATGGTCTTGACCAGTGTGATCATCCTGTTCCCAGGCTCTCTCCTCTGAACATGGAGTGTATTTCCTTGGATTAAAACCCCAGCACACTCAGTAAATAACTCCTGGATAGCCTGTAAAGGTCTAGTCATCTGCTGTAATTTAAAAATTACTTAATACCCTGCAAATTGGTAAAACCTGATGGGTTAAGACTACTGGGTTTACTTTAACCCTGTCATTTCAGAGCAGAAGCTGCTGCTGGTGGTGAATTTTTGTGCTTTCCCACTTTGCTGCGTTGAGATTTGAGTTTTAAATTGCTTCTTACAAAGGAAGATATGATGGCGAAATCCAGCCTTCCTCATTCATATTATTACTTTTGTGAGCAAAACTTCACCTTATTTCTCAATTATTCTCTGGTCTCCAGTAGTTTTCCTTCTCCTAACTGCTGAGGTTTGGATCTGAAAGGTCCAGAAACACCTGAAGAGCTGAACATACCTCAGTGATGTCAACTTGTTAGGAGGTCAGCAGCTTCACTGGGCTTAATATGTAGCATAATGTGCTGCTCATACAGATTTCCATACTGGGTGTGTGCATATAGGGAAATCTGTGTCTTATTTTATATATTCCTGTGTGATTTTACTAGAATTCAAGAGCATGCATAATAGTTTGTAAGGAAGCTTTTCCTCCTGAGCAGACAGGCTAAAGCTGTTTCACTTTTCTATCCCTGCCTCTGGGATTATTTCACAGAAGAGGGGATGATAATCCTCATTTTGCTAATTGGATATCCCTCCCCAAATACCCTTTTTGGGATTGGCCTGTGCTGGTTTTGGTGAGAGATGTGTTGTTGTTGTCTTTTCACCAAAGATTATTATGTTCTAAAACGTGTTTCTGTGCTCAGGGAATTGATGTTGAGACTCACAAGGATTTCTGTCACACTTACTGTGCTTGAGGAAAATAATTCAGGTGTTGTGACAAAGGTTGAGCTCAGGTGGGGAGTTCTGCAGTGACACTGTAGAATGGAATTTTTGGAACACATGCCAAGTCCTGTCATTTAAAATTCCCCTTTATATAGTGAAAGAAGTAGATCTTCTGTTGCAGTTGCTTCCTGAGTTCCTGATGCTGCACTGTTTAAAACTTGTGTCTTTTTTTCCCCCAGTTTATTGAGAGAACATTCAATCGATGGCACTGGCTGGGCTCCAACCAGAACATTAAAGGTACTGTTTCATTTTAGATGCATGCAAAGAACTAAATACAGTTTCAAAAATGCTTTTCTGGATTTGGAAAGAGCCAGATAATGTGGATTGCTCTGGAAACAAGTGAGATTTTTGTCTTCTAACAAGTGTTGGTGGCAATACTGGAACAAGTACAGCCCTGACTGCTGATGGAAACGTGTGTGGGTTTAGCAGAGCTGCACAGACCCTGCTGTGCCTGACGGAGGGTTTGTAGCTTGGTGGGACCTCAGGTGACCCTCAGACCTCACCCACACCCTGCTGGTTTTACCCAGGCAGCAAACACAGGAGCACAAGGCCAACAGCAATCCATAACCCTGGTAATTTCCATGGATATTCCTGGCAGAGCAGTGCAGAGCACTGAGCAGGAATCTCCCTGTTGCTGTTACCAGCAGTGCTGCCAGAATTGTTTCTCTGAGAGCATTAACTACATTAGGTGGACACAGGATGCACATCAGGTGTTTGTTTCTTTCTGAGGGCAAATTGAGAATGAGCTTTATCTGATACTTGGTTTGCTTTTTGGCTCTGTGACTGGGATCTCTTCTTCATCTGTAAAATCTCTTCATGAGCATCTGACTTTCTGGAAGTAGAATGGGGGTGTGTGTTGTTTTCTTGAACAGCCTTTCCCTCTTCTTTCCTCAGCTGGTTTGATTTTGTTTTGCCCTTTGTGTTTATTTTCATATGAGGTTAAATCAAGACACTGTGTGTTAACTAGTGTGAAATTAACTGGTCTTAAGTTAATTAGTGCTGTGTTTCATTCCCAGAGAAAGTCTTTGGACTACAAGTTTTAAGCCTCAGCCATTAGAAATTGGTACAAGTGGACAAGAATTACATATTTTTTTTCTCTGCTGTCCTAGGTTTGTTCATGGTACCTTTCTCAGAGATTAAACACTGGCACATGTCAAGACTATTTGTGGGAATAACTATTGGCATTTCTTCTGCCTGGCTTTTTATCCTTAGTGATGATGGAAAATGTTTATTAATCTTATTTTCCATTTTATTCTTGCATCAGTTTTTTAATTACATGCAATTAATTTCATAGATTAAACATCCTGGAATCTCAACTAAAGGAGACTTGAATTACTGAATATTATAAAGCATTTTAGGTGGCTGTACCTTCAAGAAGTTAGAGGAAAATAATCTTCACAATCACAAACTAAAAACCTCAAAACCCAGAATTTTTATTTGGGTGTTGCAATGAAAGATTCAGCAAGAGAAAAGGAAGTTGTAGCTTGACTTTTAAAAGAAAACAAATAAAATCAAGTCTAACATTCCCCTTGGATTTGGGGCTTTTGGTTTGGTTTTGAGTTCTTTTGGGTGGGGGCTTTTTGTTTGGGGGTTTTTTGATGTTTTTTTTGTTGTTGTTGTTGTTTTGTTTGGGTTTTTTGTTTTGTTTTTTTGTTTGTTTTTTTGTGTTTTTTCATTTTGTGTTTTGTTTTGTTTGTGGGTTTTTGGTTTTCTTTGTTGTTGGGTTCTTGTGGGTGTTTTTTTTTAGTTTGAGGGGTTGTTTTTGTGGTTTTGTTTGGGGTTTTTTTGTTTTGTTTTGGTGGTTTTCTGTTTTGGCATTGAAGCACCACAATTGGGAGCTCACTTTTTACAGCTTTAAAAAAAACAACCATCCCAAACTGTAAAGTTTTCATGTCTTAATTTGTTTCTCTTCAGTCCTGATGGTCAATAAAAGTGCAGTTTCAGGAAGTGTCCTCCCACCTGCTGTGATTTGTAGTGTCACTGCAAAAATAAGTTCCACACACTGGCCCCAACTCCCACCTTGTGCCTTTGTAGAAACAAAGCAAAAGTTACTCTGTGCCTGCAGTTCAGAAGGAGCTTAAAGAAAATGGAGCAGGAATGGCCATTGGGAATGTCAGGAAGCTGCACATGCTGTTCCCCAGTGTTTGCCTTTGGATACAGACTGTCATTGGTCCTTTCCAACCCAGACTTGTTTATGGACATTTGGAAACTGGCTCGGAGCACCTGCTCATCTCCGTACCCAGAGTGAGTGTGCACTGGGGACAGTGCCCAGTCTTGGACTGGAAAACTGGTGTTTCATACTCCACTCATCAACCATACAAAGGCAGGCTGGTTTGGGGGAGGAATAGTCCCCAGATTTGTGCAATAAAACCCCCTGAACCGCTGCTAAAACACTGAATTTGAGCAAAAGCTGTCAGGAATTCCCAGTGCAGCCATTCCCAGTGTGTCAGTAAAACCATTCCAGTTGGATAACACACCTGAAAAGCCACATCCACAAACCAGCCCTGCTGTGGAGCTTTTGTGCTGAACCCTCTGGAAGGCTGAAGGTTCCCATTGAGCCTCATCTGCTGAATCCTTGGGGTGGCAGCAGAGCTCTTGAACGAAAAATCCTTCAAAATAAACTGCTGTGACCTTTTTAGTACTGGATTAGTATCAAATGGGTAGAAACTTCCTAAATGGAAGCAAAAATCTGCTAAATTATCTGTAAAACTTATCTGATAAAATGTATTTTAACAGTGTAGAGAATTTTTATTACCTAGTTATGAGTTAGCAACAGGAGCTTATTTACCTTTAAATCTCCATTCTGTTACGTTCTGCATCATTTTATTGTGTAGTTTCCTCTCTAAAACAGATTATTCTTATGAATTAAGACTGAAGCCAAAGGTTGCTGCAGTTATTTTGGGCCTCTGCTCAGAACTTGCTTTTCTCCTGCTTGTAGGTCTGATGGTCCAAAAGGAAGTTTTCCAGAGAGAAAGCAAATAAATTGCTTTAATTCCTTTCTGCTCTCAGATTTTGTGTCACTAGAAATACCAGCTTTTAAATGTATTATATGAATTAACACTATTCCTGTTGCACTGATACTCTGCTTCTTCCCCTTCTGTAATCCCAGTTTCACACTCAGAAGTGCTTTAGTATCTCCTGTTATTCCTCCACGTTCCCTTCCTTGTTCTGTATTTGCCACGACTGTGACCTGCTAGTTAAGATACTCCTTAGTATTCCTCAGCTTTCTCCTGAGTGCTGTTTTCCCTGTGCTATAAAAATATTTCTGGTGATTGATTTTAAAAACTGAAGAGGTGAATCTGTGTATTGTGATTGCAGGATTGGCTCTAAAAGCCAAGCTGTTCCTTCTGCAATTCCCTCTAACCAACTAAAGCTGGAAATTGGATCATAAATTAGGGGCTTGCTGCTGTCAGGAGAGATGGGAACAGGAATAGGAAGTGTCAGGGTAGTCTTGAACTGTGGTTATGCAGACAGATTTTTGTACCCACCTATAGAAGAGTCCAGAGAAGAGCAACGAGGCTGGAGAAGGGACTGGAGCACAAGTGCTGTGGGGAGAGGCTGAGGGAGCTGGGGGTGTTTAGCCTGGAGAAGAGGAGGCTCAGAGGTGACCTCAGCACTGTCTGGAACTGCCTGAAGGGAAGTTCTGGCCAGGTGGGGGTTGGTCTCTTCTCCCAGGCACTCAGCAATAGGACAAGGGGGCACGATGGGCTCAAGCTCTGCCAGGGGAAATTGAAGTTGCAGATGAGAAAAAACTTGTTTGCAGAGAGAGTGCTCAGGCATTGGAATGGGCTGCCCAGAGAGGGGGTGGATTCCCCATCCCTGGAGGTTTTTCAACTGAGCTTGGCCGTGGCACTGAGTGCCATGATCTGGTAAAGGGACTGGAGTTGGACCAAGGGTTGGACTTGATGATCTGGGAGGTCTTTTCCAACCCAATCCATTCTATGATTCTGCAGAAAAGCACTTTGTTATGCAGGAATTTCTCTCCCATAACTTCAGATCTTAGGTTAATAAATATCTGTGTTATTAGATTATCTACTCTAAAAGGCATTATTTCCAATAAACTGTTGCTTTTGGAGTTTATCCTTAAGAGGCTTGCTGATTTAATTAGTGTTTTACACTAAGTGATAACATTTTGCCCTATTTCTTATACTGCTTTTGCTGCTGTCTTCAGGCAGTAAAATTACTTTATTTGAAATCATGCAAATGTCAAACTAATCCCTTGGAGAAATAAATCAGAGGGTTGTGACTTAATTTTTCCAGTTAACTTCACTGTGCTGTTTAAGCATCAACCTGAGCAGTTTTGCAAGTACAAAACTTTGATCCATCATCCTAAGGAAAACAGGTGGTCTGCTGTCAGATCCACATGTAATCAGTGCAGAGGAGTATTTTAATCAGACAAGAACTGTCACTGTCTTCAGGATGAAGGGAAAAAAAAGCCCTTTTGTTCTGTGTCATTCACATTCATTCTTGTTGCTCGTTTTTCCTCAGCCAGCATTATGATAACATTGTACAAATTGATTTGTTCAAATTCTGTTTTGGAATGGCTCTTTCAGGCTTTCTTCTCCATCTTTAAAAATTGAATAAGCCTCAGACAAATTGTCTTCAGACCCAGTCTTTTGTAAAGAGAAGTTGCAAGTCACTGAAGACAATTTTCTGTATAGATCTGAAATTCTGTCTTCTCTTAAAATAAGCTCCAGGAATTTTTTCTGCAGGGTTCTGTTGTTATGTATTTTGATTTTATAAATTGACTTTATCAGTTTTCTAAGAAGTGATTTATTTCTTTCCCTTCTGTTCCTGCCCAGGCTGGTGAAAACACACAACTCAATGTCTTTGCTTCATAAAACGTTGGCAAAAATTCGCATTTTCTCTCTTTAGTGCCTTATGGTAAAGCCAAATCTTTGTTTCAGGTATAGTGGCTGTTACTGCTGGCATGTGAGTCAGGAGAGCAGGGCAGTACATTAGTAAGTCTAATTAAACCATGGTTGTTTTCCAGAAATTGTTGGTTTCTGAATAAGCAATTTGTGTCAGCTTTAATCAGCTGAGAGTGTCCTGTTCTCCAGGGGGCATCACTTTAGTGTTCCTGATCACTGCAGTGCAGTTCATTAGGGAGCTCTCACAGAATTCCTCAGGGAACAATTTAGACAGGACTCTCTGCTTGCCCTGGAGTAACCCCGGGGACAAATGTCAAGGAGTCACCAGAAGTGAGGGATTTTGGAGTCCTGCTGCTGCACACTTGGCAATTCACAGCCAGCTTAGGCTGGGAGAGGAACAGGCTGAAATTGTTCCTGTTGTCCTCCCTCTCGTGTATTTAAGCACAGAAGAAATGGTTTTCCAGCCTTCCCCCTGGTTTTGTGTTTGCCAACTGGAGCAGCTGGTCCCATTTCAGTTCCCCAGAGCCTCTGGAAGCTGCTTGGAGCTTATGGGGAGAGGCTGAGGGAGCTGGGGGTGTTTAGCCTGGAGAAGAGGAGGCTCAGAGGTGACCTCAGCACTGTCTGGCACTCCCTGAAGGGAAGTTCTGGCCAGGTGGGGGTTGGTCTCTTCTCCCAGGCACTCAGCAATAGGACAAGGGGGCACGATGGGCTCAAGCTCTGCCAGGGGAAATTGAAGTTGGAGAGCAGAAAAAACTTCTTTGCAGAGAGAGTGCTCAGGCATTGGAATGGGCTGCCCAGAGAGGGGGTGGATTCCCCATCCCTGGAGGTTTTTCAACTGAGCTTGGCCGTGGCACTGAGTGCCATGATCTGGTAAAGGGACTGGAGTTGGACCAAGGGTTGGACTCGATGATCTCGGAGGTCTTTTCCAACCCAGTCGATTCTGTGATTCTGTGAGACATGGGCTGGGGTGGCAGAGTCAGGAGAATTGAGATGCCCTTGGGGGGACTAAAGAAAGATGAAGCTCCATCACCTTATTCCAGGTGGAAACTCTGTCTTTCCTGCTGTGGGAGTTCTGTGAGATTAGAGAGAGCCTGGGTGTTGGTACAGAAAACTCAAAGGGGAGCAATTCAGGTCTGTATAGACCCTGTGAGACTGAAAGCAGCTGAGAATAAACAAGGCTGGAGCTGCTGCAAACTGGTAAAGGAGAAATCACTCCCTAGGAGATCTCAGCAACTCCCCAGAAGTTTCTCATGAGAACCCCTCAGGTTTCCCACAGGACACCGGAGATGTTCCTGAAAACAGTCAGGATGAGTTCACCAAAACACTGGGCTTGTGAGGTATGGATTATAACCAGTTGGGATTTGCAGGTAGATGGAGTGAGGTTCAATTTAGCCAATGGAGCCTTAACCCTTTATAAACTGTGTGCAGTGGGTAATAAATGGCATTTGCTTGACCACATTGGTCTGGTGTGTGGTGTCCTTATTCCTCTGCATATTTATTGTTTACTTTGCCTGGGGAAGGTGGAGCTGGGTGGGGTGGAGCATGCTTGGCCTTTAGGCTGCAGTCAGGAGAGGAAGTAGCTGAGCTTGTTTGTAGACAGTGGGAAAAGGTGAATGACAGCTGAGAACCACCCTGAGCTGGTGCACAGGCAGACAGGACAGCAGAGCTGCTCCAGGACACTTGTTTTATTGGAGTTACTGCTGCAGTTTGCCAAACAAACCAAAACCAGTTGCTTCAGACATCTGCTTGTACAAAGGACTGCTGCTCCTTTCCATCATCCAACTGGGTCAAATTGTTTGTTTATAAAGTGGTTTAGCAACGAGCTTTGATTTAATCAGTCTATTAGGTCTGAAATGCTCCTTGGATCTCTAAAGGAGTTTCTGTGATTGGGAGTTCATTAGCTGCTTTTGTCTGGCTTGCTCTCTGCTTAAATTCAGGTATTAAATATACTTTGCCCGATAAAGGGAAATCTTAATTTGCAATTTATATGTTTGCTTTCTCTTCACAAGAAGTGCTCCATGGTTGTGTTTCTGAAACCCTTGTCTGTGGCATGGTTTTTGTGAAGTGGTTGTGAGAACTGCCACTTGGAAAGGTCTGGTGACTGAATTAGGACCTCCTGCAAATGCAAAGCTTTGAGACTCTCTGGCCTCAGGAGAGGTGATTTCTAAAGTGTATTGAGGATTTTGATTCATGGCTCTTGAACTTAAAGCACTGCTGCTGTGGCAGGTTTCTTTCTCCTCTCTTGGCATGTTGTAAATAAGTCTGTGGGCAGGGGTTTGATGTAGCTTTCCACCCAAATGCAACACAAAAATCCTCCAGAATGAAAAGGGAGGATTATAAAGGGTTATTTACAACAGTCAGTTGATCTTCTGACTTGATTGTGTTGACTTCCCTGTGCTCGACCTCAGAATGGTGACAGTGCCATGGAGCAGAGTGTGTTTCCCTCCTTATTCCCTCTTCACTTCCCTGCTGTGGATTGTCAGCTTGGGGAACCCATCTCTGCTTGGGAACCCATCTCTGCTTGGGAACCCATCTCTGCTTGGGAACCCCAGCTCTTTAGCTCAGGTGTCATACTTGATTCCCCTGAACTAACCAGGTAGGTGTTAATTAAACCCACTTGCACACCCAAGGCCTGCTGTTGGCTCCCCAAAGCATCAACCCCGTGGGTGCATCTGTGCTGCTGGAAGGCTCTGGGAACATGGAATAGGAACAGGCCTGGGCATGGCTGGAACAGGAGCCAGGGGAAGCAGCTCAGGGAATTGAGCTGTGCTTTGGCTCAATAAACACCAGAGGTTCTCAGCATTGCTCTGAGCAGTGGGTGCACCTGGACACTGTCACTTTGGTGTCAAACACAGAGAAGAATGTTGATAAAAAACAGCTTTGTGAAGGAAACAGCCTTGTCAGGTATAGATGTCTGATTCCCCTCCTACAGGGATGTTCTCCCTGAGGTGCAGCAGCATCAAGGTGTGCACTATTAACATTTCAAGTTGCCATCTCCTACCTGTGAAGATAACCTTTAAAAATTCTTGTGCATACGCTTAACTTTCTGTTCTCAGAGTATTTGAGCCACAAGTTCAGTCAATGTTTGAAGCCAAGGTTGAGGCTTTGTTACATTGGAAGAAAATAGAAAAGAGAAGTTTTTTTAACTGTTAAATCTGACAGGACCTTTGGTGACTTGCATGTGCTTTAGTTCTTGGGAAAGTTCAGGCAAGTGCTGATCTGCAGGCAGCTCTGGGGGCAGGAATGCAAAGGGATTCTTTTTGCAATGCAACACTGTCACATTTTTCAAATACAAGAGACTTAGTTTGCTCTTGCTCATCTGTTCCATCCCACTTCCCTTTCTCAATATCCCAGACTGAAACTCAGGTTATCCTCAAACTCATTACAGAAAAGTGTTGCCCTCTGGTAGTAATTTAGCCTTATTTTTTATGGAGCCATGCAAGGTTATAAAATGAATCCAGCAAGTCATAAAACTTGAATAGGTGGAAACATCAAAACAATATTAAGAATTTCACACTGAAGTTACTCAGTAATAATAATAATCCTGTTATGATTTTGGTGTCTAGAATGGCAGTGAAAATGTACAGCATTCTGAGTACTCATGCCCTTACAGAGGTTTGTGCTGAGGTTTTTTTTCTGTTTAGTGTCTTTTTTAATAAAACTCTGTGCAAAGCCATTCTGAGTCAAACATCCCAAAGCCCTAAAATCAGAGTTCAACAAATAAGAATTCGGGAGCAATTCATTACATGACAAGAAAACAATTTGATACCACATTTCAATTACCACCACCCCAAAATAACCAATAAAACCTCTGAGGGCAGCAGTGCAAGGGGTGTCATGTGAAAGGGAGCAGGGAGACAGAAATGCAAAGATTTCTCAGTCTTAACTGTATTAATAAGAAATTATTAGCAATAAGCACTTCCAGACAATCAGATCCTTATGTTCCCAGCACTGCCTGTTGACTACGGACAGCACAGAGGTTGGAAGGGGTTCTGACCTCTGATATGAAGCCACATTTAAGCCAGGGAGAACTCATCAGCTAAATAAGCACCTCCAGAAAAATTAGAGCCTTGTGAACCCAGCCTGTGAACTGCTGGACAGCACACAGGTTGGAAGGGGTTCTGACCTCTGGTATGAGGCCACACTTAATAGCTAGAAAAGGACTTTCCCCAAAACAGCTCCTGTAATAACATTTATTAGTACAAATATGTGACAGTTATTGTGGGTTCTGCTTTGCTGGTGAGAACGTTCAGCTGCAGGATTGTATTTAATTGATGATAAAAGGCCCCAAAAGAAACCAGCACAAAACAACATTTTACAGAGACAAACACACCAAACTCAAGTTACAACACAGCAATGTATCCCATTCTCATGACAGACAAAAACCAGCAACAAAAAACTAACCAGAAGCACAGCCACCTAAAACACTTATCCAGACACTCTCAATAACACAGGACAATGAAATATCTTGCACACCACTCTCTGTAACACAAAGCAAAAGGAAAGAACAGAACTGCTTCTTACCAACACACATGTTGGAAAGGAAACTGCACACTGCAAAAGAAAGCAATAACTAATATAAAGGAGCAAAGTGTAAAGCAAGTTACTGTTATGAGTATTAAGGGAGCAAAACACAGTTAGTAAAGGAGGTGCTTATAAAGCAAGACTCAAAGTAGCTGTTAGCATAGGATGTAAGAATGTGTGAAGGAATAAGCTTTGTAAGAAAGTAAAGTATAGAAGCACGTGGTTCTCACCCTTACATTGTTCCAAGAGAAGGAGGCAGGACAGTCTGCCAACAGTACCCTCACAGAGACATGGCATGTCCCCCCTCTCTCCTGCAGTTAAAACTGCATTTCTTTTTATACTTTTTTTTTCCTTCAGGTGGTTTCATGTGACTATAGTCAAATGTTCTGGGAGGTGACACAGGTGCCTGAGCAGGGTGGGCTCCTTGTCTCTGCAGGGACAGGGTTTGGCAAGGAAAGGCCATGCTAATTTAATAATATTCCATTCCTTGGTAACACCCACCACTTACCAGTTTGCCTCTGCTGGGAGCCCCTCCAGGGAACTGAGGCGTTTCCCTCAACCCATCAAGGCTTAGCAGAGCCATCACCCCACAAAGGGGCAAACTGTGGTTGAGTGTCTTGGTCCCTCCTTTTGTGCAGTTTGTGTCTGTGCTGCCACTGAAGGTGATGAGGACGTTTCAGAGTTGCTGGTTTTGCCACACGTGGGAAGGTGCTGAAACTGCAGACACTGCCAGCATCAGCTCTGCTGGGCAGGCCCACATTTTTAAAGCAAATAAACTCAGTGAGGTAAAGCAAGATCAAAGGGAAATTGGATGGTGAGAGGCTGTTTTGCCCGTAATGCTGACATCGTGTCTTTTTCATTAGGCTGTAATTGCATAGTGTCCTTAAGGGATATGGATTTCTGTGATCCACCCCTCTCAGCAGAGGGCCCAGAGCAGGAAACAGACTGGAAAATGCTCATTTATTGAAGCTTTTGGTGCGAGTAGGAAGTTGTTACTCTGAGGCTTTATTGTGAAAGGTGTATTTTAGCCATGGAATGATTCACCTGCAGCGTTTGTTCCACTGGTGGGAGTGAGGCAGTGTGGCTTTCATGGCAGCCAAGTGCTGACCCTGAGATCAGCTCAGTAGGTTAAAACTTGGCTGTAATAATGCCAAGGTCATGGGTTCAATCCCCTGTGTGGGCCATTGACTTGAGTTGGACTCTGTGATCCTTGTGGGTCCCTCCCAACTCAGAATAGTCTGTGGTTCTGATTCTGCCAGGCTGTCACCAGCCCAGCCCTGGTCACACTGAATGGTCTGGTGGGGCTGAGCTCCAGTGCCCACACTGCAGTGGGATTTTGCAGCACAGAGTTGGTTATGTCACTACTAAAGGAAAGAGTCTTCCCTCCAGGTGGAAAAGCCTCTGAGTTGGTGGTAGATGATCCTTTTAGGTCTCTTTTCTGTGTCACTAGTGGTGTTCCCCAAGGGTCTGTGTTGGGTCCAGACCTGTTTAACATCTTTATTGATGATTTGGATGAGGGGATCGAGTCCATCATCAACAAATTTTCTGATGGCACCAAGTTGGGAGGGAGTGTCGACCTGCTGGAAGGCAGGAGGGCTCTGCAGAGGGATCTGGAGAGACTGGAGAGATGGGCTGATTGCAATGGGATGGAGTTCAACAAGGCCAAGTGCAGGTCCTGCCCTTTGGCCACCCCAACCCCCTGCAGCACTCCAGGCTGGGCATAGAGTGGCTGGAGAGCAGCCAGGCAGAGGGACCTGGAGGGACTGAGGGACAGGAAGCTCAACAGGAGCCACCAGTGTGCCCAGGTGGCCAAGAAGGCCAATGGGATCCTGGCCTGGATCCAAACTAGCGTGGCCAGCAGGCCCAGGGCAGTGACCCTTCCCCTGGACTCTGCCTTGGGGAGGCCACACCTTGAGTGTTCAGTTCTGGGCCCCTCAGTTGAGGCAAGAGCTTGAGGGGCTGGAGCGGGGCCAGAGAAGAGCAAGGAGGCTGGAGAAGGGACTGGAGCACAAGTGCTGTGGGGAGAGGCTGAGGGAGCTGGGGGTGTTCAGCCTGGAGAAGAGGAGGCTCAGAGGTGACCTCAGCACTGTCTAGAACTGCCTGAAGGGAAGTTCTGGCCAGGTGGGGGTTGGTCTCTTCTCCCAGGCACTCAGCAATAGGACAAGGGTCACGATGGGCTCAAGCTCTGCCAGGGGAAATTGAAGTTGGAGATGAGAGAAAACTTGTTTGCAGAGAGAGTGCTCAGGCATTGGAATGGGCTGCCCAGAGAGGGGGTGGATTCCCCATCCCTGGAGGTTTTTCAACTGAGCTTGGCTGTGGCACTGAGTGCCATGATCTGGTAAAGGGACTGGAGTTGGACCAAGGGTTGGACTTGATGATCTTGGAGGCCTTTTCCAACCCAATCCATTCTATGATTCTGTGGTTTGGATCTTGTGCATTTTATTCCTCTCTGAAGGTTGTGAATGGACTCTGAGGTCAGTGCTGGTAGAACCCCAAAATAAGCTGTTTGGTGATGCCATTTGGAGGCAGATTCACCTGTAACTTCCTCTGTTCAGGACTTGCAACCCCTCTCCATTCCCCGGTGTTAAAATAGGTACTTAAAGGTAATAGAATTATTTGAGATATCTGCTTATATAAGTCGTATTTCTCTGTACTCACACTGCACCTCTCTTTTCCCTGATATTGTGACAGCTTGAGGTATTTGTCTGACACCATTTTAATGTTTTCATTTTAAGAATGCATTGCTGAGTTAAATTTTGTGACCACCCTTTAAAATAAGCTGTGCAGTTTTCAGTTGGTGGCACATACTAAGGTATTACTCTTCTCCTTGAGTGGGGAAGCAACAGCAATAAGGCTCTTGTGCACAGAGATTTGAATCTTTGTTTGAATATGCAGTATTTGTTTTTTCTGACTTCTAAACATCAAGTGTCCATGAAATGGGAAAGCTTTTTCAATATTTTTTTTCAAATTACTTAAACATCACTCTTAATCTAAATATGATTTCCAGTAATTTAATTATTAATAAAAAATAAAGTATGTAAACATATTCAGAACACCTGAAATGCCTATTTAACTGACTGTTTTTCCTTTGCAGGATGTTGTCTGGGGGTTAAACTCTTTATTTACTGTAAGTAAAGGAATACCCGCTTTGCTT
Source organism: Pithys albifrons albifrons (assembly GCF_047495875.1). NCBI lineage: Eukaryota > Metazoa > Chordata > Aves > Passeriformes > Thamnophilidae > Pithys > Pithys albifrons. The sequence continues at coordinate 38,588,109 of NC_092465.1, forward strand.
TTTCCTGCCTGGTTTGGTTTGAGCATCACCTGATGTGAACTGAACCCTGTGTGTTGCCTCTGAAAGTTTAAGTCATTATTTCCTTTGGCTTCAGTGGGGGTTGCACAGTTTGTGCTTTTGTTGGTGTAATCACAAGACTTGTAGAGATGCTCTGAAATATGAGCATCTTGTACATCTATTTTACTTTGGGTTAGAAATACCGTGGGATATTTTATTAACAGCTTGCTTGGTATCTTCTGTGCAGTGTGAAATTCCTTCCACTGGTTTGCAGGAAATAGAAATTCATAGTGCTCTGACAAGAATCTGTGTTGGAGTTACATCTTTAAAAAATTATATTTATGAATTAATGAGTGCCCTGTTCAAAGACCTCGGTACCTGCCTGCTGAGTTTGCAAAAAACCTGACTAGTCACAGGAATTACATGACTTTGTCCAGGGATCCCATTTCCACCCCTTTTTCCTTAGATTGACAGGGACAAGAAGCCTGAGCTTGTGATGACAGGAGTACCTTGAATATGGAGGAGGGGGCAGGAGGCTGTGAGAGGCAGGCAGGGTGCAGCAGCTGCTTTTGCCCTGGAAGTGGAGGGGCTAACTCTGCAAAAGTTGCCTTTTTTAGGGATGATTCCAGGGTTGCTGCTGGGTGGGAAGGTCAGGAGAAAGCAAAGAGCAGCACTGCCTTGGTGGCTGCATTTGTCATTCCCTCTGGCAGAGCTGCCCCAGGTGTAACTCCAAGTGTGGAAAGGAGGCTCTGGAAAAGGTTTGGATGAGGAGTGTTGATTTTTTGGAGAGGGGAATCCTTTCCACCAGCACCACCACTACAGGAGCACAGTGACTGCTCCCAGTGCTCTCACAGGGATCGAGGTGCAGTTCTGAAACCTCAGCACAGTCCAGGCCAGTGACTGACTGCAGTTTGCTGGGATTTCCTGGCACCCCAAGGCTGGATTTGTTTCAGCAACCTCCCTGGTACATTTGACTTTAGGAGGGTGGAGAGCATTTGCCTTTTCAACAAAAGGTAATTGCATTTCCCAGTCAGTCTCCCACTGCATGCTGAGTAACTGGAAGGAAGGAGAATCCCCTGGAAGTACAAAGGAATGTCTTCAGGGGCAGAACTGCACATAAAAATAATCTGTTGAGCAAACAGCTGTGCAGAGTGATGGTTGTGCACCAGAGACCACAGGGGTTTGTCATGGCTGGTAAGAGCTGTGCCACCCAGCCTCCCCCTGGAATTTCCCCACACCCAGCTCCTTAGACATAATTAGGCTTTGGAAAGCTGGTCCTGGGATCCCTCAGCTCTTGCAGGTTCCTTCGGATCTTGGTTGAAGAATGTGAGTGAAAATGAGGTGGTTTAGTGTCCTGGTTCAAGTGAAACAGGAGATCTGATGCTGAAAATGAGTCAGAGACTGGCAAGAGCCTTTCACACTGGTGGAACAGCAGTATTTGAGTCAGGCTGACCCTAAACTGGGCTGCAGCAGAACAGGGGGGTTGTGATTCAGTGTTACTCTTAATGATGATTCCCCTTGCAGCAGCTTTGTGCTCTCCATTGTTTTTAACCCCAGATCCTTTCTCTTTCCAAAGTTTTTATTTGGGATTAAACTGAGATATATGAGGTTTATTTTAACTTTCTGCTCCCTGACCCCACATGCCCTTAGTTCCTGGGCTCTTTGCCCTCCTTTTCCTCTAGGACCTGTTTTTTGTAAAACCTCCCTCTCTGTCAGGGTACAGGTTACACAGTTTCTTCACAGAGAGGATTGAATTGCTTTGCTGTGGAGATGGCATTAAAGAAACTCCTGCCTTATCACCACGATGTTTGCAGGGCTCTTTAAGGGTTTGCTTTGCCTTTGAACAAAAACCAACAGGAATGGAGCCTCCCAAAAATTGGATTGTTCCTTCCAAATTTAGCTTAAAACTGTCTCAGTTTTCAAATAGAGTTGCATCTCTGCCAGGGAGGAATGTCACAGGGTCACAGGGCCATGTGTGGCTGCCACCAGAGGGGCTCCCATGCCTTGCTGCTGTTGTCCTTTAATTGTCTTACGATTTGGTTTGCAATCATCAGATCATTTGACAGGAGCACCACCAATGTAGTGGGGAGATGGCACTGAGCTTGCTTTGGTGCTTTTTGCTTTGTTTCATTATCTTGTCCATTTTTCATTACCTTGCTGGGTTCCGTGTCTGATGCAGGGAGTGGGAACCCTGTGATGTTCTCTGTTTCTTTTCCAGGATCTTTTGAATTTTGACGATCCCTTGAACATTGAGGCTGCAGAGCATCATCTGCGTGACAAGGTGAGTCAGTGGTTTATTTAAAGCCTGTTGTTCCTAAACAAACACCCATTCTGTGCTCCGTGATTCCCCTCAGTCCTTTTAAAGCTGGTGCTTCAGGCGTCGAGTGACTCATTGGATCAGCCACCAGTTGCTCAAACAAAAAGTGCTTTCTCTGGGAAAGTAAACTCAACACAGCAGTGTTAGTCACCGTGTGCTGGAATTGTTGACCATAAGGTAGTCATATCCCCAAAATAGATGATCTTCCCTTCTTGTTTCTGAGATTTTTTTCCCTCAAGTTGTGTATGTTCTGTGCTACAAGAGACAGTGGGTTGGTTTGGGCAGTGACGTGAGAGGCCTTTTCCTTAAAGACCTGTGGAAAGATCTCCTCCTTCTCTACCTCTTCCTAAAGGCAGCTTTTCTCTGTCCTGCTCTTGTACATCTATCAGGTTCTTACACATCTCTCAGGCTCTTACACATCTCTCATGGTCTTAGAAAATCAGGAGAAATCTGGGCATATTTAGAGGACAGGAGTGCAAACTTTATTTTCTTTTTACTGATCCTGACTTTAATGTGTGTATTACAGTCTGGGTCCAAACATGCTCTTGATCAGTGGCCTGATGAACATGGGCTGCTCAGCTGAGCAGGAGTGTGAGGGTAGAGGTGACCAAAAGTGCTCATTTCTGCTTTGTGTTGATCTCTAAATGGCACCACATGATGTTACATAGATACACTCCTCAAGCACACAGAACTTACACTTACTATGCTCAAGATCTCTTGTGTGAATTAAACCCTTCTGATACCTTTGTGGGGGTTCACCTCTAAGATGAGAGAAAGCTTCCAGGTGAGTGTTGATTTGAAGAGTTCATTGGAAATGCAGTCAGGCAGTGCACCTGATTTATCTCATTTTTTCAAGAGGAAGTATCAGGATTGCAAGTTCATCTTTCTAGCTGTTTTTTGATTAATGAGATCTTGTAGCTATTCTGGTGTTTATTGATGTTTGCAGGGCTGGGATGAGACCATAAGCTTAAGCTGGGAAAGGTTTTCTACAAATCTACTCTGGAAGAGAGAGGTTCTTTTGTAGCTTGGCTGTCTCATGGAGTTGTTTGGATTGGAAGGGACCTTAAAGACCATCTTGTTCCAACTTCCTTGCATGGGCAGGGACATTTCCCACTAGACCAGGTTGCTCCAAGCTCATGAGAGTGGAATAGAGAGGCAGAATCACCTCCCAAGACTCCTCCCAAGCCATAAGACACTGCAGTAGTCTCAGAGGGGACACAACCCAAGAAACAAAACCAGTGTAGGGAAGGCTGAATATTTCATTTGTGTTGTTAGACTGAATTATTCTACAGTCTCTTGCTGGGGAAATTTGTGGCTTGCCAGTGCTTTGAGTAAATTGTTGCATCTCAGAGTAGTGCCCACTTCCCAGAGTGTGATGAAATTGCTGTCCTGCACCTCTCAGACTCATTCAGAAACTGGAAATCTTGGGAATCCACAGAAAGGAAGAATGTTACCTGGTTTATAAAACACACCTCCCTCAATAATAGAGCTGAGCACTCAAAATAGGTGTTGCTGCACTGACAGAATGGGAGTCGTTTGGCTTTTTCAGGAAGCAGCAGCTGTGGAAGCAGTGAGAGGGAAATTGAGTGGGTTTGGACACTTCTAAATTGTGACATTTTTGGAGCAGACATTTTTTATTTAGTAAACTCTAAGGGTCTCTCCTTACAGGCATCTGTAAATTTGTGTTCTGCCACATCAACTTTTTTGGGGGAGCTTATCTAAATTTAGTGTAGGTGTTTGATTGGTAGTGACAGCACCAGGTAGTGCTGGATTTTCTGTAGTGTGTCTTGGAGCAACAGCAATAAAACCCACTGATGCCAGTGTGGAGAGAATAAATTATGCAAGGGAGAGAAAAGGCTGCTCAGAGGATGCAGTTGAAGCCTGAGTCAGTTTTTTGTCTCTCTCTTGCATAGATGTCATGTGGCATACAAACAGTTTGTTGTGTGGTCAGACTGCTGTGGTCCTGTCCTGGCTCTTAAGGAAATACTTGCAATGCTTGGTGTGATTGATATGGGAATGGTGATTAATTTGCTTTTCCCTGAGACTTTTTTACATGTGTAATCAAGGATACAAATAGTGTATGTGTAGTGGATGTGCTCACATGCACAATGTCTGTATAAACAGATGTGCAAATATATCCATATACAGATAGTTTTGTATTTAGACATCTGTGTCCAGCAGATCCTGCAGGAGATTCCTGACAGTGTGGAGTGTGTGGTGTGGAGCTGCCAAACCATGTGTAGCTGTGGCTCTCCCAGTGGAGATGACTCACTGTTTCACATTTGAATCCTGACATTCCTGGCTAAGTGTGGCTGCCCAAGAGGTTAACAGATAATCCAAGGCCTTGTCTCTGGTTATTGAAAATGCTGGGGCTTGTTCGGTTCCATAGGCTGATATTAAGTCATCACAAGTGACTCCTGCCTTGCAGGTGCTGGAGGAAGTCACATCAGAAATATCAAATCCTTTATTACTGATTCTTGGAAAACAGCTGTGCTGGGAATGTTTGTGTGAGATCAGGCTGGAAGGGACAATTGTGATCCCTTCCTGTGCAAAGGGACCTCTCCATCCTCGCATCAAATCTGTGGTGTGTAACTCAACACTTAGTTGTGGCTCCTGGGGAAGCAGCTTTGTTCCAAGATGCAAAAACTAGGCACAATTCAGAGCTTGAGTTTTATAATGAATTGCTTTATTAACCTCTCTCTTACCTGAGGTCAGAGTACACCTTCAGCTTTCAGCCTCCCAGGGTCTCCTCCAGCTCCAGGAAGGAGCTGCCGGTGACTGAACTTGTTCCCTTCCAACTTCCTTCAGCCAGTGAGCATCAAGTCTCTTTTATACAAAGCATTTTTTAAAGTGCATAAGGTTGTTTATCCAGTTTAGTCATTCCACAGTTCTTCTCCACACACTTTGCCAGGTGCCAGTAGCTTTTTGGAAGCACCTGTTTTCACAAATGTTGGACAAAGGTTATCTCAGTATTCAGACCTGCCAGCCCTCTGTATCCATAAAAACTACCCTCTTCTCAGAAGTCTTTCAGAGACCTGTGCTGTAACTGGTTATTTTTATCAAAAAGCCTTTTCAGTGACAGCTGAAAGAGACAGATGTCACCTGCCATTTTGTGTGACTTTAATCAGTTTTCCAGAGGTAGGACCCTGTATTTGTCTGCATTCAGTGAATTCCTCATCATTGAGATCCATTCTGTAAAGCTTCAGCGTTGCCCATCCTGAGTTTATCTTGTTGTTGCCATCAAGGGATGTTGGATGCTCCAAAGCTGAGGTTCCCTCATGGTGATGTTTCTCCATGTGGGCAGTCACAGGTCCCCCTCCCAGCTTATCAGCTCAGTCTCACCTTCTCCTCTCATCTTCTCAGAACTCTTGGTAACCTTCTCATCACTGTTGGGGGCTGGTATTTGAGGTCCCTCCCAAGCCTTCTCCTCTCCACCACCAGGGCCTGTTCCCTCAGGCTCTGCTCGTGCCAGCCTTCCCAGCAGTTCTGTTGGGACTCAGCATGGGACTGTCCCTGTGCAGGATCCAGGTGTGTCCCAGCCTGCCCTCCAGCCCACTCAGCTCCCTCTGGAGAGGGTTTGCCCTCTGATGTGTCAACTGCATCCTCTTTAGTGTCTGTATTTTTGTAGATCTGCTGCCAATTTTTCCCACTCAGCCAGTTTTTAAACAGGAATCTTCCTGCAAGCTCGTTCACTGTGACTTTTGGCATTCAATAAAGCATTCAGATAAAATTTTGGGTTCCCTTTGCTTTTTTTTTCCTCCCCTCTGCCTTTATTTAACTCCTAATTATTTGCAGCGTAGTGGAAGTTTGCCTTGTTCATTTTTGGAGCAGTCCTGGTGCCCACATTGCTCTGCAGTTGGATCACAGTCACTGGGAGATGATCAATCATCCTCTCCTGATTTAGAGTTCAATAAATTGCAGTAAAAAGATGACTGATGTCTTTATACAAACTAAGGAAGGTTTTCCCAGTGTTCAGTCTTCTCACACTGATACACTCTCAGCAGTTTGGTGTGAGGCTTTTTGTGAATTTAAAGAAGCTCTTACCAGTTAATGAGCTGGGACCACTTTGAGTTTAGCAGAGACCTCAGCCTGGCAGCATTTGAGTAGAAGAGCAGAGCCGTTACTTGTCAGTTGAATCAATTCCATGCATTCCAAGGCAGTGAGCAAGTGTTTAAGTTTTAATGACTACTCACTTAAAAATGATGAGCTAAAAACTGTAGGATTTGCTGTTTTATACAGCAAACAAATAGAGCTGTATTGATCTGCTCTCTGTGGCAGACAGGTGGGCTGGTTACTGGAAGAACAGGGATATTACTTGGTGCTACAAAATCAAATCAGCTCAGTAGTTCAGGACCTGTGTATTCCTCAGGCAGAGGTGCTGTGGGTGCTGTGTCTGGGATTCGTTAGCTGAAACCCAGAGAATACTTTCCATATGTCCATCTGTCATGGTTGTTTTGAGAAACTACCTCAGGGCATTGCAATTCTCTGGGGCCCTTAAAAGCCCTTACATTTCCTAGCAGTGTTTATTTTGGCCAAAAAACATTGCAAAGCCATATGTGCAACACACAACAGGAAGATTCATTGCACTCTGTGTGGCTTAAAGTAGAAATGTGTTTTCAAATCCTCTTCAACTGTTTTCCTCACCTAGGCCTGCCATATCAGGAGTGTTAATGGTGTGTTCTGTTTTGCTTGTATTTACCTTGTAGTTGGTGCAATTTAAAAGCCTAAAGCAAGTTTTGTTGTGCTGCAGATGAGCAGATACTGATTTACTTGTTCATCCACGTGATCTGGAGTTGTTTCAGTGGGAGAAGCTGAGTAATACCACCCTGTCTTGTTTCCTGCACGATCTTCCCATCTGAGTGAAACTCCTCTGCCAGCAGTCAGGGCCTGGAATCACTTCGTGCCCTGCCCTTGAGAAAGAGAAAGGTTGATTGTGCTCTGGGGGGCTTTTTTTACCCTTGTGAAAGTCCAGCTTGTCGTGTTTACCTGCAGCTCTGAAGTGCCAAAGCTGAGAACCCTAACAGGAATGTGTGTGTTTGCCAAGGATCCATCCTCACATTTTTACTTAATTCAGAGAGCCCTGGTTTGATTTGCATCCTCCTTGGAAAGCAGTGATAAATTTCCAGTTCTGGAGTGCAGGAATGCCCTGAACAGGAGGTGTCCACTGCTGCCTCAGGTCACTGGTGGTCACTAGATCAGAGAAGGTCATTAAAGCCTCCCTTTTGCTTCTTGCAATAGCCAAACCTGGAGCTGTTTGATACTTTAATGCTGCATTATTTTGCATAGATTTGTGTGGAGGAGTTTGGTTTTGCCTTCACTTTTCTGATTTTTATTTTATTTAATTAAAAGCTTCTCTTGGTAATAAAGAAAATAAGGTTTTTGTTTCAGGATTGTTTCTGTGGAGATGAATTTATAGCATTCACAGTGTTATGGAATCTGAAGCTGCCTCTTAAGGTTTCTTCTTAGGATTTTAATTGCCCTGCATAGTTTCAGTTCCTTAGGAAACAAGGCTTAAAAAAAGTCTCTCCTCTCAGTTGCTTGCAGTCTTTGGAGGTTGTTCTAATGAGTCTTCTGGGACAACCGTTTTCCTTGAATTACTTGAGGGCTGTCGCCTTGGCTTTACTAGTGAGAGTGCTAATCTAATTCCATTAGAAATTCTGTTGATAATTAGCAACAGTTACTGACTTCATATTTCACTGAAGAGCTTTTATAACCTTTCACAATTATGTGCAGCTTTTTAGAGTCCTTAAATAGCAAACAGTTGAGGATTTTGTATGATAATCTTAATTTCTCAAGCATTGCCCAGAGCAGCTGTGGCTGCCCCTTGATCCCTGGAAGTGTCCAAGGCCAGGTTGGGCAGAGCTTAGAGCAACCTGGGATAGTGGAAGGTGTCCCTGCCCATGGCAGGGGGTGGAATGGGATAGAATCATAGAATGGATTGGGTTGGAAAAGACCTCCGAGATCATCAAGTCCAACCCTTGGGCCAACTCCAGTCCCTTTACCAGATCATGGCACTCATTGCCACAGCCAAGCTCAGCTGAAAAACCTCCAGGGATGGGGAATCCACCCCCTCTCTGGGCAGCCCATTCCAATGCCTGAGCACTCTCTCTGCAAAGAATTTCTTTCTGCTCTCCAACTTCCATTTCCGCTGGCAGAGCTTGAGCCCATCGTACCCCCTTGTCCTATTGCTGAGTGCCTGGGATAAACTTTAAGGTTCCTTCCAGCCCAGCCCATTCTATGAAACCCCTCCTTGGGCAGCTGGGCAAGAACCAGCACCTGGTAATGTGCAGTGTCTGGGCCAGACACCTCCTGAAACAGGCGGGTCTTTGAAAGAGAAGGTTGTCAGCAAGAGGTCTGTAAGTAAGAAATGAACATAAATAAACCAGTACAGTTATGTCTGTAGGAGAGGTTTAGGCATCCCTTTAGAGATACAGTAAGTTGAATTTCCCCCAGAACTGTCCCTCTGCATTACCCAGGAGAGCCCCTTTAGTTCTGCAGCAACCAAAGACCAGCAACAATTTAGAATGGTAAAACTTCTTTTTCACCAAGAGGGATTTCATCTTAGCAGAGTTTTTTTGTTTTTGCTTGTGGGGTTTGGTCTTTTTCCATCAGAAACTATTGAGAGCTTACTCAGTTTGGTAAGTCTGGCCTGGGAAGCACATTCTCAAAGTGGAGGGGAGTTTCTGTTCTTGTGTCCCTCCTCAGGTTTATCTAACACTGTAAACCCACCAATCTGCCACACAGACTGGGAGTCCTGGGCTTTCCTTTCCAGGCTACCCCATGGGATGCTAAATACAGGAGCTGGCAGAGTTGGGATCTTTTATCTCTGCTGAAGTTAAGAGTAGTTTTGTCCTCAGACTGATTATTCCTTCAGGCAGTTGAAAAGTCCCAGAGCTCTCTGCCTGTGTCTGATTTCAGGTCTGATCCTTCCAAAGACTCTTCCAGAATAATGTCATGTCTTTTAGCCCTCCTGGCTTTTTATTTCTGTGTTTATACATAATAAGGACATAATTACCTTTAGATTTAAATCCTCCTTGAAAATCCACTTTTCTGTGTAGCTCAAGAAATGCATTTGAAACTAAATATTGTGTTATTCTTTACCTCATTGATCACTTTGAAGTTAGTTTTCTTCAATTAATGTAATCTCATCTCTCAGGAGATCAGTGTGTTTGAAATGCTCTTTGCTGCATCTGAGTGAACAGCAGGATACAAATGCTGGTGCAGCAGGTGTGTTGGATCCTCTAAGCAAACAAACAGCAACACAAAATAAAATTAACCTCAGAAGTTTGGAGGAAAATATTCATTATCTGTATTTCTTCCTCAGATCCTCTGGTTTTAAATAATTAATTTAAGTGATTTTACAGTAGCTTTTCTGTTTCTCTGGTGTACCTGCTCTTTGTTGCCATTTTGATACCAAAGGCATTTGGGTAGACATTGAGTACTCAGCTCCTGCAGGGATTCTTCTAAAATTAACTGAGTTTGTGTAGCTGGAAGCCAAAGCTTTCCTGCAGATGTTCTTCATGGGTTTTCTGCTTGCTGGGTTTGTGAGCAGTTCTATGTCTTGAAGTAAATCTGTCTGGGAATTAGAAGTATTATCCCCTGATCTCTAGTGCTGGATGAGCAATTTGGGTGCAAAACACTTTGTTTGGTTAGTAGTCACCAAAATTGTCCAAGATTCTGTAAAAGACAGTTCAGTATAAAACACACAATATAAAACATAATAAATAAAGTTTCTTGGTCCACGGATGCTGCTTCCTGTCAGTGTACATTTCAGAGGGGATATTATTTGTAGTAAAAAGCACTAGAAATAGTTCTAAACAAATCTTTTCCAGGTAATTATGAATTGTGTGAAATTACATGTTCCTATGATGGGCAGAGTGTTCCTTGAAGAAACAGAGAACAGTTGAAATGGTTTTATTTTGCAAAGAATTCAAAAGCATATGGGTAGGTAAAAAGTCAAAAACCATCTCTCTATTACCCACGTTTGTAGTGGATTTCCATCTGAGTGCTTGTTTCTTTATTGGATTGGGTCCAGGGAATGTACTCCAAAGGTTTTTAATGGCAAACTGTTTTCTCTAATGCCTCCTCTAGGGAATTTTTAAAAAAATAATGCTCATTTAATTCATTGATGCACTATTTTCTGCCCAGTTCTCTTAGTCAGGCTTTTTGCCCTTGCAAATAGTTTCCCATCACAACCAGCTGGAAATTCTTCCAATTTTCTGAACATATCCCTATAAAATTCTATATTCAAACAATACATGGAGAATTCTCATCATTACTTCTCTCTTTTTCTAAGCCTAAATACCAGAAGTTTAGTGATGACTCAAAGCAGCTGGAAAATTTGCCTTAGAACAGAGAAAATGTTTCAAAAACATTTACTGGAATTTAATTTCAGGTGGTCTTTAAAAAACTTGTGAGCTGGTGTGGAGGAGAAGTTGTGGATGGGATCAGTTGTGCTGGGTGCTCCAAGTGATGAATAGATTTCACTGAAGAGCCTTGTGACTGAATTATCTGTCACACTTGACAGTTCTGTTTTCCCTGGAAATACTTTTGGTTGAAGTGGAAATATTTGCAGCTTGGCCAAAGAGGCTCCTTGGTAGCTCTTGTGTTCTGTGTTGTGCTTGTTGCTTTTTCACTAAGTAGTGTTTCCTGCACACATGGTCCAAGTGAAGCCCCCTGTGTGCTGTGGGAATGTCTGGCTGGTGTGTGGAGGGAACCCTGTGCCCAGTGTGGATCATCTCTGCAGCATGTTGTGTTTGCAAGGGCAGAGCTCTCTGAGTGCAGAGTGCACAGCTGTTGTCTCTCTCAGTGCTGTGCAGGCATTATCCTACTCGTGGGGATCTCAAAGGTCAGGACTGTTCTGTGATCCTGCAAGCTCAGTGTGTTCTGACCTGTACAGCTGAGGTCCATCCCCTCCCAGGATGTCTGGCTTGCCTTTCCCTGAGCTGAATGCCAGTCCTGCCCTCTGGTCCCTCACTGGGCACACCCACCTGTTCGGTGCTTTGAAGTTCTACTCAGTTATCTTTAAGGGGTTAAAAATTGGGCACATTCTTTTATCCAAGTTTGTTCCCTGAATCCTGGCTGGTAATGTTGTCTGAAAAGTCTGTAAAAAAGACTCCAAGCCCATTTTGGTAGGGGATGAGGGCAGTGGCTTTAATGAGCACCCAGGAACACATCAACAAGCTCTAATTTCCATGGCTTTTATAATATGATCTATCCAATCATTGCACATCTCCAGTTCAACTTTTTCCCACCCCTCAGGATTTGAGTCGGGGGTTGGTGAGACCTCCTCTTCATCAGTCCTCCTCTTCCTCAGACTTCTGGAGTTCTTCCAGCGTTCTGACTTCTGGGTCACTCTGCCCTGTGTTTATGTCTCCTTTTGATATTCTTCAACTTTCTGCCTTGAAAAAGAGACTAAACAGCTAAAGGAATTTGAGCTTAGGGTTCTGGGACATGGGTAACAATAGAAAGACATTAAACTGAAGCTGCTAGAAATATTAACACACTAGATCTACTTTGCTACAGCTACTGTGTTCCTAAAATCTATAAAATGTGAAAATTAAAAATCAAAAACCCTTCCTGCATCAGTAATATAATAAGAAACTGAAAATGTTCTGATAATAAACCCCTGCTTTCATGTGTCAAGCCAACTGAATGGAGAATGTAGAAGATCAAAGCATCATTTGACAGCCTCTTCAGAATATTGAGAAAGCATCTTTATCAATTATTGGCGGAGCAGAAGGATGGGATTGGAGTTTAATGCTCAGTGGTAGCTTGGAAAACACAAGTGAAATCATACAGTGCATCTCAATATGCAGAGTTCAGGGTGCCCTTGGCTTGGGCTTCAGTTGCAAAAGAATTGAGACAGCTCAGAGTTTCTCAGGATGGATTTTTAGTTTTGCAGGGATCTTGTAGCAGCTGTTCCAGAAAACAGCATTGGCCAACTGTCCTTCCCCGTGTGAGCCAGCGAGGCACATGGGCATGTACTGGCTGTTCCTGCAGCCCCGGGGTGTGATGGGGTGTGAATGCAGATTGGGAGCCACTCACAGGAGCAAAGGCAGGAACAAAGGCAGGAACAAAGGCTGGCCAGGGGTGCAGAGGAATGGCAGCTGTTACTGACTGCTGGGCTAACCACTTGAATGGAATCCTGCATAAAGGAGTGCAGGTAAAACTAACTGGAACTTCGCTGTTACTGGAGGGATGCAATACAGTGCCCCAGCTCCATGTGAGATTGGCTCAGTTGGTTAAAGCTTGGTTGTAACAATGCCAAGGACATGGGTTCAATCCCCTGTGTGGGCCATTGACTTAAGAGTTGGACTCGATGATCCTTGTGAATTGTCTGGGATTCTGTGAGCCTCTGTTTTGCTAATTGTGAAGAGTTCTGGGATCTGGTGTGTCATGTTAGCTGGCCAGGTGGCTGCTGCTTACTGGTCAGAACCCTCCAGTCTGTGACTGACAGCTCTGTGCTGCCTGCTGGAATCTCTGCCTTCATCTGATTGTGCTGTAATTTATTGAGGCAGAGGAGCTTCCTGCTCTAGAGTGACTCATAGAATCATAGAATGGATTGGGTTGGAAAAGACCTCCCAGATCATCAAGTCCAACCCTTGGTCCAACTCCAGTCCCTTTACCAGATCATGGCACTCAGTGCCACGGCCAAACTCAGCTGAAAAACCTCCAGGGATGGGGAATCCACCCCCTCTCTGGGCAGCCCATTCCAATGCCTGAGCACTCTCTCTGCAAACAAGTTTTTTCTGCTCTCCAACTTCAATTTCCCCTGGCAGAGCTTGAGCCCATCGTGCCCCCTTGTCCTATTGCTGAGTGCCTGGGAGAAGAGACCAACCCCCACCTGGCCAGAACTTCCCTTCAGGCAGTTCCAGACAGTGCTGAGGTCACCTCTGAGCCTCCTCTTCTCCAGGCTAAACATCCCCAGCTCCCTCAGCCTCTCCCCACAGCACTTGTGCTCCAGTCCCTTCTCCAGCCTCGTTGCTCTTCTCTGGCCCCGCTCCAGCCCCTCAATCTCTTTCCTGAACTGAGGGGCCCAGAAACAGAGGAACAAGTGCAGGCACAGCTGTCATGCATAAGCTGCACAGGAGAATTTAGGTATGAACACATCAAAAACTGGGATCAAGAAACATCTTCCACCTTGTGTAGAGTACCTGGTGGTGCTGGCTGTTCCTTGATTAAAGGCAGGGCTTTGGTGGCACTTGGTCACTGTTTTAAATGACCACCCAAATAGCCAATTATTCGGTATAAAGGGTAATTTAATGTTATAAGTAATGAAAGTGACAGAGTAAACAGTGCTGGGTGCACTGGGAGTCTCTGCTCTGTCAGTGACACCCATTCGAGCTCGCAGGCTCCCTTTTTATACAGTCAAAGCAGGTTTATTTTCAGTCAGTCCGATAAATGATTTTCTTCTCTCTCCGCCTTGAGATCCTTTCATCTGATTCTGCTTGTTGCTTCTTGGTGGTCATGGGGGCTGGGGTCTTCTTGAGGAGCATTGTCATTTTCTTTGTTGCAATTCTTAACTTAAAATTTAACTAGAGACAGTCTTGTTACTTAAGCCCTATCTGTTGTCTTGAGGTACTTCTTCCTTATCTTGATTGTGTTTACCCCTCCTTTATTTAGGTATTCTTGGCTTATCTTTGGTCTGCACTGTATCTGTCTACTTCAAAAGGCTGCTTAGTTATTAACTTTAGTTCTTTTCTTTTTCTACTTTTTATACATTATTTGATAAGCTTATAGACATTCTCCTGCTAAATCTTTACCACATCAAGCTACACAGGATGTCTTGTTATGTTCTTGACATGAATTAAGTCTATATTGCTCACAGTCACACTCTTCTGCACCCAGAGCCCCAGCCCCTGCCAGTGCCTTTGGGTCTGCTGGCCCTTGGCACAGCGTGAGCTCTGGCAGTGTCCTCCTTGTGTGTTCTTAGCCACAAAAGCCAGTGTGCACACACATCACTCAAGGGAGGATGGACCACTCTGTCAGTGTGTCTCTAAAGAGTCTGAAGTTTCCTTTGATGACCTCTTGAACGTGGTGTAGGGGAGTGGTAGATCAGCAAAACCCAAATTTTTCTGGAATTTATTTCCAGCACCACACTGATGCTTGCCTTCAAATACTACCTTGGTTAGCCCTGCATTCATTTTGGCAAAGTAAATGGAGAAAAGGGGATTGGTTACAGCTGCCAAGGGAAGTGTTGTCAGGGAGTGTGTCTTTTCTGTGGATTCCAGCCCTGTGTTGGCAGACTTTGGAGGAAACTTCAGCTTGAAAAAGTTGAAAAATCATGTACTGCCTGCTTTGCCAGAAGTGTGAATAATTCAGTAACAAAATCTACAAAGCCAGAGTATTTTTTCCTGCTGTCTTGAAAGATCTTTATTTCAGTAGTAAAACATTTCCCGTGTAACTTCCAAATTACTTTCCCTGTAATGTCACAGAATGGTTTGGGTTGGAAGGGACCTCAAAGCTCATCCCATCCCACCCCTGCCGTGGGCAGGGACACCTCCCACTATCCCAGGTTGCTCCAAGCCCTGTCCAACCTGGCCTTGAACATTTCCAAAGATGGGGCAGCCACATTAATTTCAGCAGATTTAATGTGTGTTTTAGCACTGGAGAAAAATCAGGCTCCCTGTGAGTTCTGTGGGAGCAATTTAACAGCCATGTCTCCTTAGAGCCCTTTATTCAGTCATCCCACTGGATTTCCTCTTGGGGATTTTGTAAGGATGCTGGTTATTACATGGCTGCTTCTGTGATTGGGGAGTGCTCTCCACTGTGTCAGGCACTCCAAGAGGGTGCTTGGATTACAGACACTCATCCTGGAGCATTGGACAATTCCTTTTACTGTGTTTTATTTGGCTGCATTCACAGAGGCATCTTTTAATGCTGCTGCTGGCCCGAAGAGCCTGTTGGGGTTTGTTCTCCCCAGCAGTGAAATGGGAGCTGCAGGGGGCTGGTTTCTGGCATTTCTGCACCCACCTGGCACTGCTGGGGATTGGCACATCCCTCAGCTCAAAGCAAGGCCTTTATCACCCCCACAGCACTTACAGCAACAACAGCTGCTTCTGACTCTGCAGTATCACTGAGCATGTGACCCCCTGAGCTGAAATCCCTCTGGGAAAAGAAATAGGGATTATATTTAACAGGGGGAAGAGTAAACCAGGTTTGGACATATTTTGGATATTCTGTGTATTTCTGAAAATTCACAGATGTTTGTCAGAGAAGTTTAAGTGGGTAGATAACCCTGAAAGATGTAACAGGTGACAGCAAAAAGGATCCTTTGGTTTAAGACTCTTATTTGCTTCATCAGGAATGAAAATGGGCATTTCACCACTGCAAATTTGGGGTTTTTTTCCATTGGCTGCACTCAAGTCAAGCTTTTCACCTTGTACTGATTTTCCTTATAATGATTTGTAATAATTGTAAATTGTTTCATTTTCATACCTTTAATCATAAACTGAAAAATAAGTTTAAAGGAAAATAATTTTTTTTTAATATTCAGTATCCTGAACTGGTTAATGTTGGTTTACATGAGAAATTGTAGATACATTTGACACTTATGTTTATGTGATTGGAATGGGATCAGATGTCTGGAAATCCAGTCTGGCCTTGCAGCACTGCAGTTTTGAGCACAGCTTCTTGTAGAGGGGACTCAGTTATGGAAACTGCCGGAGCCCTGAAGCAGATGAGGACAGAAGAGGAGGCTCAGAGGTGACCTCAGCACTGTCTGGAACTGCCTGAAGGGAAGTTCTGGCCAGGTGGGGGTTGGTCTCTTCTCCCAGGCACTCAGCAATAGGACAAGGGGGCACGATGGGCTCAAGCTCTGCCAGGGGAAATTGAAGCTGGAGAGCAGAAAAAACTTGTTTGCAGAGAGAGTGCTCAGGCATTGGAATGGGCTGCCCAGAGAGGGGGTGGATTCCCCATCCCTGGAGGTTTTTCAGGTGAGCTTGGCCGTGGCACTGAGTGCCATGATCTGGTAAAGGGACTGGAGTTGGCCCAAGGGTTGGACTTGCTGATCTCGGAGGTCTTTTCTGATTCTGTATTTCTATGGACGTGGCACTGAGTGAGAATCCACCACGTCTTGATCCAACCCTACTGTGCCCTGGGCTGGTGATCACAGTAGGGTTGGATCAAGGGTTGGACTTGATGATCTGGGAGGGCTTTTCCAACCCAATCCATTCTATGATCCCTCTGCCCAGGCAGCAAGGGCCAGAGATGTTTGGGTATTCTCAGTTCACTCTAAATGAATTTGAGTCACTTAACTATAAATTGAATTTGAGATCTAATTCCCAGCTCTTGTTTAGGGCATTTCATCTGTGGAAACAAGCACAGTGATGGAGAGCTCATTGTGGTTTTTGGTACTCTGCTGATGAGGATTGTGGTGGTATAGGGAGGGAAACAACTCATTCTGGGCAGGACAGCAGAGCAGGGGGGTGGATGTTCATTTGGATCTTCTTAGTCCTGGGTTAATACCCTGACATTTAAATTGCTTTCTGTTTCTTGTGATTTCCTTAATTTTGTCTTGAATGTCTCGGTCTGTCTCTAATGTTCCTACACAGACAACCTTTCCCACCTGTTCTATCTCTGCTCTGACGAGTTCAGTTTGGAAGGAGTAAACTTTTCTCTGCTGTGCTGCCCTTTGTACTTGTAGGTGCCAAAACAAGGGAAGAAACAGCCAGTTTTTTAATCTAAGTTTGACATTCTGCTTTTTTTTTAATCTGGCTGCAAAATAAATCCCTTTTGTGGTTTTCAGCACTGTGTCTTAACTCAGCATTGGCTGCAGTCACAGCTGAGCCTTATCCTGGGACTTTTCTCTCTTACATCTTCCAAAGTCCCCACGGGCAGCCCAGGGTTGTGATGAACAGAGTGAAGGGTGTTTGGTGAGGACGTGAAACTCCAGTCTGAGGCCCTGCAGTAATTCCCGTGGCTGAAGGAGTTGGAGACCACCCTCCCTGGAGGAGCCTCTGGCACTGCTTCTTGCTGACAAAAAGAGGCTCCACCAGGGGTTTTGTAACCCTTCTGCCTGTGCTGCTGAGAGGAGAGTTACTCTTCATGGCTTGGCAGTGGCTTCTGATGAGTGGCCACTCAGCCATGATATATTTACTTTATTCTACAGGCAATCTCAGCTATGACTCCTTGGCTGAAAGGAATTTTTTTCTCCTGTGTGACTAAATGCACATCTTTTTAAAAATAAAAACAAAGGGTGCCATCAGGAGGGTATTTTCCTGAACAAGGCAGTGCACTGCAGATAGTTACTAAAATAGGTGAAAAGGAAAAGAAATCTTTTGCCTTGTCCTTAGAAGCAATCAATTTATTGTGAATAAATTGTTGTAAGTGGGGAGAGATTCAGAACTGTGGGGCAATTCAGATTTAAAGTGATTTTTTGATTAAAGCTTACTAGACTGTAAAACTCTGTAATTGGGTAGGGGAAAGAGGGGAATCCATCCATATATTATAAACTGAACAATCTGGTCTTGAACATATCGGAATATGAGATAATAATAATTAAGTGTAGAACAAAAGAGTTTCTGTGGAGCTGAGGGTAAGGGAATTACTGAGTTGACAAGCCTGATGCTTTCCTCCTCTGTTCCCCAAGATTAAAAATTATACTGTTAACAAAATGTTCCCATGTTTGCTGTGTCACTGTGGTATGGAGAGAAGTGTCAACCTCAGTGCCACTGTTGTTTCTGAAGGATTTCTGTTTCCTGTCCTTTCACTTCTCTGATAAAAGCTGGATATTGTTTTGGAGTCTGTCAGTCTGATACTCTTGTAACAGCAGCAGAATAATTTGAAGAAATACAAAATGATGGATAGTGATTAGACTGAGTAAGGAGACACTGGAAGACTCTGCAAGGCAGCTTTCAGGTTGCATGAAAATAATCTTGTGTTTATAATGGAACTGCAAGGTCTTGATATAAACATTTCTGTGTTCTTTCTTGCTTATGCCCAGGGTAACCAAGTAAAGGATTCCTGTGGAGCCTGGAATGGGCACAGCACTCCAGTTGTGTCTCAGCAGGCCTGAGGGAGTGCAAGGATCATCTCTCTTGAGCTGCTGCCACTGCTCAGTGTGGCCCAGGATGGTGGTGATGGCCTTTGGTGGTTCGTGGTCAGCTTGGTGACCATCAGAACCTCGAGGTCCTTCTGAGCTGCTTGCCAGCCCCCAGTGTGTGCTGGGAGGTGGCTTTGTTTGTGGGCAAGACTTTGCATTTCCTTTGTTGAGCTGCATTTCTCCTTGTGGAACCTCATGAGGTTCTGCTCTGTCTGGTTCTCTGGCCTGTTGAGGTCCTGCTGGATGGTGTATCAGCCACTCCTCCCGGTTTTATGTCATCAGCAAGCTCTGTCCCTTCATCCAGGTCATTAACAGTTGAACAGTGGTGGGCCCTGAGTGCCCCCCTGGGACTCTGTGCTGCTGAGCACGGCAGGTTCAGTCCCCCTTTACGTGGTCTGTCCTGAGTCACTTTGTCTTAGAGCTTTCCTCAAGTGAACCTTTAGCAATTGAATCATAGAATCACAGAATGGATTGAGTTGGAAAAGCCCTCCGAGATCATCAAGTCCAACCCTTGGTCCAACTCCAGTCCCTTTACCAGATCATGGCACTCAGTGCCACGGCCAAGCTCAGTTGTAAAACCTCCAGGGATGGGGAATCCACCCCCTCTCTGGGCAGCCCATTCCAATGCCTGAGCACTCTCTCTGGAAAGAATTTTTTCTGATCTCCAATTTCCCCTGGCAGAGCTTGAGCCCATCGTGCCCCCTTGTCCTATTGCTGAGTGCCTGGGAGAAGAGACCAACCCCCAGCTGGCCAGAACTTCCCTTCAGGCAGTTCCAGACAGTGCTGAGGTCACCTCTGAGCCTCCTCTTCTCCAGGCTAAACACCCCCAGCTCCCTCAGCCTCTCCCCACAGCACTTGTGCTCCAGTCCCTTCTCCAGCCTCGTTGCTCTTCTCTGGCCGCGCTCCAGCCCCTCAATATCTTTCTTGCTTTGGTTTTTAGTCTTTTTCTGGTAAAGGAAAGGCTTGTGCAGTGATACCATCCATCTGTGCCCTCATCCCAGCTTTTAAACACACCAATTCCCATTGGACTTGGCAGAGCATCAGAGTCTTTACCTGCAGTTGCTGTGGCTGTCACAGAAACTCACCAGCAGCAGGGAGAGGCTGGGCCATGGATGAGCCTCTGGGAAAGCCAGGCCAGCTCAGCCAGGCCCTGCTCCAGGGGGGCCCTGCAGCATCTCCAGCTTGGAGCAGACCCTCAGCTTTGCCCTGCCCTCAGCTGGTGCCGAGGAGACCTGGGTGAAACCAAGAGGTTGTGAGGAGAGCAGGAATCGTATCTGCAGCTCTGGAAGCTGTCAGGTTTTGCTGTCTTTGCTTGCTGAATGTGTCTTAACACCCTTTCTTGGCTGTGTTTGACATTCCTAGCTGTAGGGTTGCAAATAGACTCTTGCACACTAAGGACTTTATTCTGGTGAAGGGAACTACCTGCAAGCCATTCAGACACTGTGGGGATTCCATTCCTTCCTACTGATCACAGGATCTGCATACTTTTACTTGCAGTTGTCTCTTTGCCATATTTAGCCACCTTGCAAGTACTTGGGGAGCACACTGCTGAATACATGAATTTTGAGCAGACTTTGTGCAACTCTGATTCCTTCATTTCCAGTACTGCTGCCTTGTATTCCCAACAATGGAAAGGTGTATGCTGTTAAATTGATGAAGTAGTTGAGGTCAAGGCTTTGAAACCACTGCTTCTTCATCTTGTGTTACTAATTCTCAAGGTTTACAGAAAGAGTGGCATTGTACAACCACTGTAAAATTATATACAGTATCCTGCTGGCTGCTCTGCTTGCATTCTGCTCCTCTTTGTCTAACATCTCATTGGATTACCTCTTACCATTTGTGGTTGGTTTCGGTTCATCTGTAAATTGGATTTCTCATTCTCTACTTTCAACTCTGCCACGTGATCTTGGAATTATTTGGATGTGAAGTTTGTGAGGTTACAGTGTAGCTTGACAAGAAATTACAGTGAAAAAGAAGGTTCCCAAGAGTTTACTGAGGGATCCAGGGCTGTGTCAGAGAAAACAGTTTGAGGTGATACAGCTACTTCTGTACCCATAGTAACAGTAAAAAGGCAATATTTTTAAAAGAACGTAAGAAATGTTTTGCCAAATGTGGTGATTTCTACAGTAGTTCAGGAATCAATCCCTGGGTCTTTGCTGGGCTTCCTGATGCTGCATCTCCAGGTGAGGGATGTCAGGACAGCTCTCCAGACAGTGCTTTCCCAGGCATCTGTTCCCAGAAATCTCCATAAAATAAGTGCATTGTAGAGCACCTGAGTCAATGTGTTGCTTAAATGAGCGTGGTCTCATCCTGTCTTTGCTGTTTGCTTGCTCCTGTTTGAGCTTCATTGGGACTGGGATCCATCCCTGTCCATTGTCTGGGGTGGGGTTTGCCCTTGTTTAAATGGATACCCCTGCACCAGCCCTTCACATCCTGAAATCTCTTTGCTTCCAAACATTTTCAACAACACTGCTTTGTATTTCCACCAGTACCAAACTGTGATGTGATGAAATTGTGAGGGTGTTTTTAACCTTCTTCAGGTAAAACATGAAACTCAGTTTATTCCTGGCTACTGAATCAAGTATCTATTTCCTGATTTCTTCTAAAGGGGCGACAAAACATTGAAGAATTGTTCTAATTAAATGCACCCACAAGGTGTACTGAGGAACTGAAGTGTTTCTTCACATTTGGTCAGGCAAGCCTGGCAGCACTTGTGTAATGAAGCTTTTTTTCCCCATATTTGTACCAAATCCCAAAGTGCTGGTGCCTGAACTCGCAGCCTGACTTTCCTGACACTCTGACATCTCCTGCTCCACACACCAGTGGGATGTGAACCAGAAGGAGCTTCTCAAGGGAAGAACTTGATCTACTGCCTTAGAGCTTAACCTCAGCTTTCCAAGCTTTTACCACATTGGAAAAGAATTTAGCCCCGAAGGCTTTCAAGCTTGATGTGGTTTTTTTGGAAGCTATTTAATATTTGTTGTGGGATTTTTATTTCTCTCTGATTACAGTTTAATGTCTTATTAAGAACAACAGTTCTGTCCCAATCCAAAAACATCTTTTCATAACAATTCTCCCTGTGAGTCATTGCATTTATTTATCTCCATATTTATTGCAGTAAATCCTTCCCTTCCTCTGCTCCCCCAGCCACCCTGTGTGGTGTTTGTTGTTCTCCCTGGAACTGTGGCAGCCACAGTAGAATACATGTTTGTTCTCCTACAATATTCCTGCCTTTGCAGAACTGCACTGGGGTTTTCTTGGGTTGCCTCCCCATTTTATGTTCTGTGTCCTTGTTACAGCCTGAGAGGCCTTTTCCCAGTGAGCACAAAGTACATTACACAGAGTGTGCAAATGGGCAACACCAGCACAGCTGCTAATTGTGCTGGCAGATGTAAAAACGTGACTTTTCTAATCCTGCAAGTATTTATAGAAACCATTACCCGTCTTCCATAACACTTTGATTGTGGATCGAGCCTCTCTCAGGTTCAGCAGAGCTGATTAAGCTTTTGCAGATGGTTTGACTTGCTGAGGTAATGATAGAAGTGTGGGAGAAATGCAGATGTTTTAAAGCTTTTGGTTTAGGCACCGTAGGAAAATAAGTGGCTTAAAATGAAAGCTTTTGCTTTGCATCCTTTAGAAACATGCACTGCTTTTGAACAGGAACATATGGGAGACTCGTTGAATGCCAACAAGGAGTCTGAACTCCTGGAGCTGAGTTCCCCTTGTGCCTCACTGATAAGTGAAAATGCTGCAAAAAAGAACTGCTGAGAGAAAGTTTTGTACTCGACAACGTTGAGTATTGTATTGACAACATTGGAGGCACAGCCAGTTCATACTGGGCAAAAACTTCCCTAACTTGTGTAAAATAAGCCATTTATAGCCTTAAGTTCATAATTAACACCTTCTAATTTCCATATTAATGACTGGGTGAAATCTTGGGCAGAGCTTTCCTTTTGGCTTGGAATTTGAGTGGTGGTCTCCTGACTTCATCCCTTGGGTGGTCTTGAAGCATCTTCATCACTGTTGGACTTGTGCCTTTTCTTTGTTCAGTGACATGACCTGTCAGACTTGTAAAACCTCCAATGCTACAAAATCTTGGATCTTTACCATTTCATCCTATTGAAATGTGATGGGTTTGATCCATGGCTTCCTCAGTAACCAGGTGTAACTAAGGAAGTGGACATTACATAAGTATTCCACATGTGTTTTCCACGGAACAGAGGAGGAGGGGAGATAGGAAGTTGGTTTTTTTTTTAGTCTTCCTTCTTCCAGCAAAGCTTGGAGGGGCAGGAGGAACCCAGACAGTCCTTTGTTTCAGTTGGTTTCCTCGTGGCATTGTGGTGAGACTGTTTCATTGTCTGTTCCCCTCCTTTCTTTTGATTGTATTTGTTTGGTTTGGTTTTGTCCCGCCTTATTCCTTGTTGCCCGTTCCCTCTTCCCTTCTCCCCAGGGGGAGGGCCCCACAAATAGTGTGTACAAATTGCATACGTGGTTGTAGATGTTAGAAAATATAATTTCTGTTTTAATTCAGTTTGGTTTATTTTGAGTTTTTTTGCTCTTCTTTTCAGTTTTTTTTTTCCCCCTTGCTGGGAGGGAGGGAGAAAGGTAGTCTGGAGTTGGTCAAAGAACCAGTCCAAACCTGGACACTAACCCATGGTACCCTCATTTCTGTAATTACCAGACAATTTGTACCAGAACAAAGTGGCTCAGCACTTCATGCTGTTCAGTGGCTGTGCTGTGCAAACATTTTGCAAAGCAGAATTGGAAATTTCACAAAACTAAGGGGGTTTTTGGGTCTCTTTTCTCTTTCACTCACCTTGTTAGAGCATCCTTTGCCTTGAGCAGAGTGTGACTTGCAGAAACCCTCTGGCCAGACCCAGGCCTCTCCCATTTCCTCTGTGATTGCAATTCAGCCATTAAGATCTCAGATCCCAAGGACAGAACCTCTTTGGGAATGAGTGGCATCCTCATGGGTGGAAGTGCATTTGCAGCTCAGAGAAGGTTAACAGCAGTGTAATTGGGATAATTCAGGCAATTTTCTTTCAGGGCTTTCCTCTAACCCTTTCCAACAGCTGACAGGGTGGTCCCTGTGCCTGGTGCAGCCTTGGGACCCTTGGAGGAGACAAGCCCCTGGCACTGGGTGACCAGGCAGTCTCTGTGCTCCTGCTGTAGCTCCAGGAGGCTTTCTCTGTTTTCAGCAGCACGGGTGAAACCATAAATGGCAGTGAGAAATCAGTCAGTCCTGGCACATACCAAGTCCTTTGGCACCACAGCTGTTTGACCAGAGGACTCACACAGTGTCCACCATCTGCTTCCAGCCAGGCTGCTCCATGAGCCAGAGCCTTGGCAGGAGTCAGGACCCACATCCCACTGGATCCAGGGAACAGTTTTGCTTTGGGAAGCTGCTTTGCCCCCCTCACCTGGCTCAATTCCCTCACCTTTGCACAAACAGGGTTTAGATGTAGTTATCCCTGGCAACCACAGCAGCACTCACACCCTGCCTCCTAATCCATGCCCTTTTCCTCTCCAGTAATTCAGAGTGCTTTTCTTCCTGTGTTTTGCCCCACTGGCATACAGCAGGAGAGAGATGGTTCCTCCTTGAGAGGTGACATCTCAAACAAATGGCTTTGTGTGCAGCATGTTAATGCTTTGCTCTGTCTGTGCAGCACATCCTGAGCTTCCCCATCAGCTCTGTACCCTCCCTGTGTGTACAGATGTGCACTTGGTGTTTCTCTTCTTCCCCACAACACTTCTCCAAACAGCCACAGTGCTGTGGTTGCTCTTTGGTTGCTGGGGTTTTTTTTCCCTTTGCAGTAAAAATGTCACATTTTTTTCCTCTTAGGACTAATCTACTAAGAAATCTACTGAAGCATTTTCTCACCATTTCACAAAGCAGGAATTGCTTGATGTCTAAAAACAGTTTTAAAATCTGAAGTAGAGATCATGGGCCATGAAAATTGGAGCAGCTTTGACTGCACCTGCTGAGCAGGGGAGCTTTGTGGGAGAGACCCGTGCGTGGTTTCTCACCCCCCACTCTTCTCTTTCTTCATAGAACTAAAATTTAATTACAGACCTTGGTAAAGTCTTCAGATCATGTAGAGACTGTGCTAAATAAAACAATGACAAGGAAATGAGAGCAACGTAGGAATATGAACTGAAAAAACACCTTATACTTGAGATTTTTGTATTATTCAGAAGTTTCATTCAGCTCCTTTTTAAATGGGAGGGAACATGTGGGGGCTGATGGGTGTGAATACTTATTATTTTGTGGAAGGTGGAGAATAACATGGGACTAATGGGTAAATCTGTCTGGTTATAAAGCACCTCCTAAAGCTTTGGCTGAGTAATGTTGCTTTAGTGGTGCTCAGAAGACCTTTCCTAAACACTTCAAGGAAAACCACAAGTCAGGTCCTGGCAGAAGTTGCTTGGAATTTATCCTTGGTGAGAAATGTTGGATTCAAAGGGTGTTCTGTTGAAGTAGTGCTTTTGTTATTGTAGTAGTAGTTGTTGTTGTTGTTGTTATTGTTTTCTTTAACACAGAAGAGGGAAGGGCAGGAGCAACTGATTGTTTTTGTGATCTCTTTGTTTCCACTTGAATTGTACAGGATTGTAGATCTGAAGGATGTGAAGGTGGATCAGAGAGTTTGTCCCAGTGTCTGGGTGGTTGTAGTCACAGCTGAGGGACATGTGGCATGGAGGAACTGGGCAGTGTGATCTTCAACCTCGTCAACACGCTTCATTTTAATTAAAATTTAATTAATTACTATTAAGGATAATGAGATAAATCTGCTTAGTTTTGGGGTTTTAGTATTTTTTATTTTGGGATAATTCTTACATAAACATTTGTTTTAAATAGATAAAAAAATTCCCAAGAGAAAGTTTCCACCACAACTTTTCCAAATGTCACTGGTAGCTGTCACAGAAGTGCTGTGTTTGCTTTGGATAACTGAGCAGATCTTCTTTGGATAAGAGATTAAAAGCTTAATGAAAGGCAAGCAGTTCATCAGTATAACTTGGTGTAGTATAAACAGTTGAAAAGATAAAGTGCCTTCTCTCATGGCTGCCAAATCAGGTGAAGTGCCAGTTTTGGAAAGGGTACCTGGTTCTACAGTGTGTGCTTTCCATGTGCTTCTAGAAATGGAAGGATGTCGTTCTCTTCTGGGGTCTGGGGCTCTACAGATCATCTCCCAGGTGCTCTTCAGTGGAATCACACACTGCTTTGGGTTGGGAGGGATATTAAAGTTCATCCCATTCCACCCCCTGCCATAGGCAGGGACACCTCCCACCAGCCCAGGCTGCTCCAAGCCCTGTCCAACCTGGCCTGGGACACTCCCAGGGATGGGGCAGCCACAGCTGCTCTGGGCACCTGTGCCAGGGCCTGCCCACCCTCACAGCCAGGAATTTCCTCCCAATATCTCATCTAACCCTGCCCTCTGTCACTTTAAAACCATTGCCCCATGTCCTGTTTATTATGTATATATTTGTTTTTTTGCTTAAAGGCTATTTATTTAACTTCTTTGTTGAAGCACTAAGGACAGTTTCTATGGGATGTGTTTTAACTTTACAGTCTGTGCTGGAGCCATTTTTCAGCTCAGAAATATGTCATGGCTTCTATTCCATAGTCTCCATCCACTGGTGATTTTTGAGTGCCCTTTGATTGTCCCTGTGTGATTTGCATCAAATGCTGGGACTTGGCCAGCATTTCTCACATGGCAGATACTTCCCACAGGTACTGACCTACTGCTGTGCTCTCCCTCACCTCACCACAGCTCAGGGTGCTGCAAAGCCTCTTTGGATCTGCTGTGAAACCATCCATCCTATTTCTGAGCTGCCCTGGGATGGCCATCGTGGGAAGGGGGTTGTTCCCATCCTGCCTACGAGGCCAGTCCCTGATTTTGGTCCCCAAATCCGGGGGCTGTGTGGCACAGAGGAGCTCTGGCTCTGGCACAGAGGAGCTCTGGCTCTGGCACAGACAGAAACCCCAGCCCTGTTCCTGCCCAGCAAATCTCCAGAGAACCCAGGGCTGCTTTATCCCCCTCTTACAGTGCAGTGAGGCTGATAAAGAGCAAATGATGGTAGTTTAAAATTAGCCCTCCCCTTTGCAAAGCTCCTCCATGTGGTATTTCCAGGACTCACCAGTGGCCTGTCAGGGTTTAATGACTGTCTTAGTAATTTCTGATATGGTTTCATGTGTTACACCATCAGTGCATCTGTAGGAAAACATCACAGGAACAGGCAGCTCCCTCCCCTTCATCAGTCTTTGGCCTGGTGACCTGGGAACCTCCTTGGTGCAGAGGCAGCTGTGCCTCCAGCCAGGCTGGCAGAGGGATGGGATCCAGGGCCAGAGGGATGGAATGCAGGACCAGAGGGATGTGGCAGGAGCCCTACAGGGCACAGCAACCACCACCACCCTCAGCTGGAGGGGCAGAAATGGTCATGGACAAGAGTTTGTCTGATGGGGGGATTTCCAGCAGCAGAGCTCCTGCCTCTCCTGCCTCAGCATCCGGGCTCCCATCAGTCTGGGCATCAAAGGCTGCTTTGCCCTGAGGGCACCACTGCCCACCTGGGGTTGGGCACAGCTCCTTAACACGGAAAGAAACAAGCTCCATTCAAGGGGATAGGCTCTGTTGTTTTTAATGAGAGTAGGTGTTGTGTGCAGCCTGTCTTTGTAGTGCTCCTACACTCAGTATCTGCCCTTGAAGGGATGTTAGGAGTGCTTTTTCTTTCCCTGAGCATTCCTAGCAGGATTTTGTACACACCTCTTTGTAATGCAAGGTATGTGCTGCTTTGATTAATTTTTTTGCTTCTGATTATTCAGTGCTGCACATAAGCAGATGTGCAGAGAGAGAAGTGCCCCCTGATAATCAGGAGCTGCTGAGCCATATGGCACATGGAGTGGCACAGCTCTGGGCTCAGCACCTCCTGTTCAGCACCTCCTGTTCAGCACCTCCTGTTCAGCACCTCCTGTTC